>NC_041333.1:27947228-28247228 GCF_004354835.1 Perca flavescens
AGAACAAAGCTAGGAGCCCAGGCTCAGGGGCAGTGGGGAGGCGGCGGTGGTTGGACAGGGGCCCCCTCCTCTGCAAGTCTGAGCCCTCTCCGGGTGCCAGAAGGACTGTGGATGGAAGTGAAGATGGAGGGATGATAGTGGGTGTGCAGGAGGAGAATGCAGAAGAGGAGGATGTGGGCTCAGAGAACACTCCACCTGAACCTGAGCTTGCCCCCAGCTCCCTGACGCAGAGCCAGGCCCCTCCACCCTCTTCAGCCCTTCCCCACCACCCTCTTCCGGGTCCCAGATGGAAGATGGTCGGGTGCTGTTAGACACCTGGTATGTTATTAAGCCAGGCAACACCAAGGAGAAGATAGCATTCTTTGTTGCACACCAGTTCAGTGGAGCAGGTCAGCCCAGACCCAGCGCTATGAAGGTAAAGAGATGAAACACAATTGGCATTATTTACATTTTTGTTTGATATGGCAAATTTTTTAACTAAATATAAATGATGGTCCTTCTCTGCAGGTTAAAGGTAACTGGGCAACTGACTGCAGTAAAGCCAAAAGACGCGAAGATGCTCATCCTATGACCCTCCAACACGCTCCCAAGCCTCAGAGCCAAACCTCAGCCATGACTCCTCACTTGCGCCTCATATCCCTGATGAGCCACCTTTAGGAGGAGTGAATGAGACAGACCTGCTGTCGGTGGCAGAGATGGTTGCCTTGGTTGAGCAGAGGACAGCCATGGCCCTCCAAGGAATTGTGGCTGTTCATGGGAATCAACACCACCATCAGCCCCCTAATACCACTCACAGTCAGGGCCTTACCACACACCAGCACACTCTTCTCCGGGGCACGGTGTCAGACCCTACTCCTATTGTGTTTGTGTCAGACAGTTCAAATGGCCAGCCCTCCAAAGAGGACCAGGAGTCCTCATCTCCCATCCAGATAGACCAGGAGCTGGAGGAGCAGCAGGAGTCATTGAGGGTAGCCCAGGCCATAGCACACTTTGAGTCCCAGAACCAGGAGAATCGGTTCCATCTGGGCGCTGGTCCTGGAACAGACTCCTCTAATCAAGACCGAGAACGGGAGCATAGGAAAGGAGGGGAGTCCGGTGTTGTAACCCCTCCTCCACCCCCTAGTCACAGTCATGGTGAGGTTAGAATAGCTTTCAGAGTGTCAAATCTGGATCCACGGTCTCAGTTGGAGCCAGCTGGCAGGTCACGCTGTATGTTTATGAGCTGTGGTGGTGGGGGTAACCAGGCAGCGGCCAGGGCCAAAGAGAAAATCACCTGTGACCTCTACCAGCTTGTCAGCCCCTCATCTAGAGACCCCAGTAGTCTTCTTCTTGCCGCCACAACTGCTGCCCCTAAACCAGATGGAGACCTCCATCACCCAGACAGGCAGGCATGTGGCAGCCCAGACCCAACCCAGGAGGAGAAGAAAGCTGTGGGTGTGTGTAGGGAGCGAGTGACTGGCTTCCATGTGGAGGTGGTGGTGACAGGTGCTGTGGACCAATGTGTGTTTTATGGCAAAGACAGTACAGAGAATGTGCAGGAGGAGACGGTGTGCTTCGCTATGCCTAGTGGTGGGGGTGTAGGGAGCTCCACTGACCCTTCATCAGATGATCCCCCTCCTGGACAACTCTTCTTCCTTCAGCCCCCTCGGGGCCCAGAGGAGGATGTAAAAGGAACAGGCAGTGGGTCAGGAATTTGCTCTTTGGACTGTGCCAACAACAATGGCCCTGGGGCAGGGGTGGCAGGGAGCTCAGGGGAGCGGGCAACTCGACCAAATTCTCCAAGCGTTGGAGAGGACTGTTCAGATCCTTCACTGTGTCGCCTCTACGCCACGTGTCCCATGACTTCCTGGAGATCCGCCAGATTCAGCGCCTCCTTGAGCCGCGCCAGTACATGCTGCTGCTGCCTGATCACATCATGGTCAACATCTTCAGCTACCTGCCGACACGCCACTGGCAGCCCTCAAGTGCACCTGCCACTACTTTAAGGTGTTGATTGAGACATATGGGGTGCGGGCAGTGGATTCACGCTGGAATCAAGACCCTCTCTACAGGGATGACCCCTGCAAGCAGTGTAAGCGACAATATGAGCGGGGGCGTTTCCCCAGCCGATGGCACCCCAAACCTTACCACCACGACCTGCCTTATGGATCGTTCCTACTGGATGTGCTGCCGGCGTACAGACAAGGACACACCGGGCTGCCGTGTCGGGCTCCATGATAACAACTGGGTCCAGCAGCCTGCTGATGGCTCGCAGCCCATTCGCACCAGAAGGGAGGACAGGAGGGAGGAGGCCAGGTAGAGAGGAAAGACTACACCTCACACATGCCAACTCTCATCTCCTCCTGCTTACCCTGTTCTTGCTCCCTATCATCTCTGTTTAGAGAATGAACAGGACAAAAGAGGATTACAAGGAAGAATCAGCACTCCAAGACTGTTTTGTTTTTCTTTGCTCCAACACTCCTTTCTTGTACTTGCCCTCAGTGGAGGGAAGTTGAGAGACAAAGAAGCAAGAGAGATGTGTCACTCTCCTTGCCTTTTTTCAAGCCCTACAGAATCCCTCTCTCCCCCTACTGTGCTCCAGTGTGGCACCTTTTAAAAGTTTGCATACCAGGGTTGGGGTCCCCTCCTGCTGCTGTCAGTCAGCCCTCTTTCTGCCTCTTACTCATTCGGGTTTCTGTCTAACTCCGTACATGGCTGTTAGGTAATTCATGTGAAAACTTTGCAGTGTATTTGATTGAGATTAGCATTCATAAAGTGACGCATAGAAATGTATTGCCCTAGAGCCTCCTTACTGTTCCCAGTACTTCTATGTTCTGTGTTGCATCACAAACTTCCATGTTAGCTGTACAATGGTGCTTCAAGGAATAAGCTGTACCGAGTCCAACAGATGTAAAAGTTTTCAGTGGTGGAATGTTAAGCGTTGCTAAAGAAATGTGATTGTATAAAGCAAACTTGATTTTCCGTTGTACAAGATGCCATTCGTACCTGTCCCGCCGCCATGCGTTTCTATTTCTCTGAATGTGCTGTAATGTTGTACTATGTTGATTAGTCCCCTGATGATGCTGCTGAAATCATTGCCTGTGTCACTGACCTATTTCTGAACTAGCCATACCATTGGTTAATGACAGGCACAGTCTCACTATACTAGCCAGTCTTACTGGCCACTGAGACCTGGTATTGTTTTAGAGTGGACCCTAACCTTGCTGACCAGCCATAAAGAGGAGCCACTGAGTACTTTGTGGTTTACAGAGAATTATGGGAGATGGACTTTATTGATTAAGACCAGTGGGATTGAATGGGATTAAAAAGAAAACTTGATGTCACTTTGGAAAGGCCTGATGTCACTTTGTATGGTTTGATTGACTTGCTTGTTTGCCTTTTTTTTGTTTGGCTGTTTTATTGGCGTGTCAGAGAATGTTTGCTGTTGTATTTGCTTTTATTCTTGAGGACTGTGTTCTCCCTGTATCAGTGTGTCACCCTACTCTACCTGCAAAGATGTATTTTTTAAATGCTCCATCTTTGTTTTAACCCCACTCCCCAGCTCTCTTCCTTTCCTCCGTCCTCCAATTCGGCAGAGGGCAGTGTTTGCCAAAGCAGTCATTCATGCTTCAAAGCGGTTGAAACCAACTACCGCAGACACTCTACACCAGCTTCCAGCCTTAAAAGCCCCCTACCTCTTACCCACCCTGCAGGAGATTGAGGCGTCAGATACCTCACAGATGATCAAGAGTATTGGGATTTGCACAGGACCCTGTAAGTGGCTAGATATCAGATTTTCAATAGACTCCATCCAGCTCTACTGGATCCACCCATAACTCTGTGTGGGAGTGTAAGATGAACAGTGCCTGGTGACTCTTCATTCTTGGAAAAATCTTTCTCTCCTCCCTCCCCTTGCTTCTAAACTCACCCACCCCTGCAAGCTGACAGATTGGACTGATGTGATGAATGATGCTGAAACTCTGCATGGAGGTGGGAAGATGGTTGGGTATTCATGGGAGAACTCTGTAGGTTCCAGACATGTACAGTGCTAATGGGAATTATCTGCTTAAATAAAAACAGAAGTGATGATTAAAACTGGAAATCTGAATCTCTACCTGGTTTGTGTGGTGTGTGATGAAGTAAATATCAGGCCTGCAACCAATGATGGTTTTAAAGCTGATCCTATAACAGTGATTGATTAAATCATTTGTCCTTACAATGACCGTGACGATGCCTATCACATCTTATCAGAGCTGAAGTTAGTGTAACAAACCGGCAAACAACTGCTTTCAAGAGTATTCTATGGGACAGAAAAGCAAGCAATACTTTGTATTTTTTAAGATATACCCACCAAATAATTTTTCTTGACAATCTTATGATTTATTGTATGACTGATTAAATGACCAAGCACATTTAAATACAGATTAGAGACCACATTGAGAACTAGACATGCACATTAGCCTATGAAATACGGAGTATTAATTGCTCCCTTGGTGACTTTTGTAAAGTGACTCAATTTCATACATTGATTTATTTATTTTTTTTCTTAAAAGGAGTTGAAAAAACTTTGAAAACAAATCTTTGGGCTACTTGATACTTTATGGGAGTATACATTTTACTTGGCTTCCACATAATACTTTTTTCTTCTCGCACCTCTTATTTCAGTGATGGACTTGTGATTGAATCAACATGTAAGAGTATACAGTAATGGCATTCTAACCTCATAAAATTTTTTTAGACTGCATTACACACACTGTTGGAGAAATGCAGTGAGTGAGCACAACCCATTGTGCTCTACAGAGAAGTGAGACTGTTGGTAGTATACTTGACTGCCTAATTTTTACCTTTTTTTGTAATTGTGACTATGATTTGCAGTGGCAAGTACTTGCCAACAGGTGGCAACATTGTTTTATTTACTCTCTGAAGAGTGACTTACTGAATCATACCAACAAAGTGATTAAATGTAATCACATCAAGATTCCAACTCACATGCACTTTCAAGTAGAATTAATATGACTGCTAAGCGTAGTAACCCCACAAAAAAACTGCTACAGCCATCATAATGAGAGCATTAACATCCACAATGTACTTCCACACCGGGTCCTCGCTGATGTCAGGCAGCTTCTGTGATGCCTCAGAAGTTTCTTGCTCGTGGGCCTGGGAGCCGCTGCCGCTGCCCCCGCCACAGAACCGACCAACCAGGCGACAGATAAAAGACTTGTTCCCCTCTTCAGCCACTGAGAGGAAGAGAGAAGAGAGTTAGTACTTTCTCCTAGATTTGTCTGTTTTTGTGACTGACATCTTTTCTTTCTTACCTGCATCACTATTCTCCCTCATCCTCTCCTCAGCCTCTCTCCGAGCTCTTCTTCCATTCTCTTCCTGCTCCCAGTCCAAATCCTTCCTCTCCTCTTTTGAATGACGCAGGCTGAACACCAGACGATGGAGCTGAAAAGAAAACAATTTCATAAGCCACAGAAACAGACACCATTTGTACATTTCCTCTAAAATGCTGGCAAGGTTTTGCTTAATCCAGTGGCAGATCAGGGCTCTCAAAAAGCTTTCATGTTATGTAGAGCTGCTCGAATATGAAAAAAGTCATAATCACAATTATTTTGGTCAATATAGAAATCAGCATCATTGACTTTTAGAAAGATGATGCATTGAACTTAAAAAAACAGTGAAACTGTCAAATGACAAATCAACAGTGGAAACACCTTGAACTGTGAAATGTCCCTTCATACTCTTCCTGTTGAACTGTTTTTTTTTTTTTCCAATTCAGAACACAAGACAAAATAAGAGTTTACTCGCTAAACGTAATGTGCATAATAATCGTTTTTTGTGATCATTAGGAGCCAAAATCGTAACCGTGATTAAAATTCCAATTAATTGCACAGCTGCCCTAATATCATGGCCCTTTAATGAATAAGATTTGGTCTTAAAGGTCCCATGGCATGGAAATTTCACTTTATGAGGTTTTTTAACATTAATATGCGTTCCCCCCCAGCCAACCCTGTCTATGAGAAAATGAAAACTCAGATGGGCCGAGGTTACCTCCCCTTTCTCTGCTTTGCTCGCCCAGAGAATTTGGCCCACCCATGAGAGAGAGACATCATGGCTTTCAAACGAGCAAAGTGGCAGTTGGTCAACGCCACCCCCCCCCCTCTCTCTCCTCCTCAATAGCTACAGACACAGAAATGGCACATACTAAGGAAAGCTCATTGTGGGACTGGCTCTAGTGGCTGTAATTCTGCACCAAGGCTGAATTTCGGGAAAGAGACTTCAGATACAGTATTAGGGGACCACTAAGGTCTATATAAAAGCATCCAAAAAGCAGCATGTCATGGGACCTTTAAGGAACTTGATATGACTGATATTTTGTGTACCTCCTGTTACACAAACATGTGGGGTCTCAGTGAATCAGTGCATCTGTGAGTTTATTAACACACTAAGTCACTCACATGTAGATCCTCTATGGGCTGGGTGCAGTAGCTGACCACCAGCACCAGAACTGACGTACAGAAGAAGAGTATGATTGCAAAGTGGAGGTAATGGATCCCACACACCAAGAAAGGGCAATAAGACGGGAAAACACAGCTGCCGGAACCAAACCAGAACTCAGGCAACATCCGGCACAGACCCATCAGCAGGCCGCCTATCAGGCCCCAGAAGGCACCCTTGAGGTGAAGGCAGATGGAAAATCAAATGTTCTGTTGGTATGATTCCCCCAGGTGTTTCATCAATGGTAATATGATTTAATATGATGTTACCATGTGTGTCATCTCACCTTTTCATTGACCCTCTTCACAAACACAGCCAGGAGGAAGACTGAGGCGATAGGCGGCGCCAGATAGCTTGAGACTGACTGGATGTAATCAAACAGCTGACCGCTCTGAGCCGCCTGCACAACTGGGATCCAACAGATACTGACGGCTACGATGCACAGAACCCAGACTCTAAAGAGGAGAGGAAGAACAAAAAGAAGAAATACATGGGCGGTTGGTGATGCCTTCAAACCTATCCATATCAATTCACAGTATCCTACATTCATACACTTTGGAATAGCCCCAGAGTTTGTTTCAACAGAAGCCCTTAAGATAAACTTTTAAAGTCGTGGTATCAATCACATCACAATTAGCACGTGTATCTTGGGTCTCAGTTGAGGAGCTCAGTCTACTTATCTTAATGACATTTCATTGGCCACCTATAAACACAAACAAATTCTTTCATTTCAAAATGGTTAATGGCACAAAATATCAGCTATTGTTAAGTTGAATGCAAAACCCCCTAAAAATTGTTCTTATTAGTAAAGCCCTTACCCAAACCCTAGCAGTGTAAATGCCATCTATGCAAGGAGTAGAACCATAGCATCATGAAAAAGACTTTATCAGGAAGAAGCATTTTAGACTACACATTGTTTTGTTCATTTTTAAAAATGTGTGTTGTAAAATATAAAAAGGCAGAACAAACTGCATTGCATGTGCCCTGTACTGTATATAGTGTAATCTAGTGTGCGATACTGCAAAATTAGGTATCGATCCGATACCAAGTAAATACAGGGCCAGTATTGCCGATACCGATACCGATTCATCATCAAGTTGCTAAATCTGAATGAATATTCATGACCTTTAAGTGTTTTTGTGATTATTAATAAGTTAAAACCCAGGACAGAATTTTCATATGCTTGTATAAATTTGTTATGTTAACACTGTATCTTACAGCCTTTTTGCAAATTATACAGCTTGCCGTTGTTTCATTTTTAGCCACACAGCGCTCCTCTTCCTCTCTGTCATTCTTCTGCTCCGTCTCTGTCCTGCTTGTGTGTGTGTGTGCTGCTGGCCGATGGCGGGCCTGGCTGCTTGCTTACTTGTACAACATTAAATTGGGGGGGGGGGGCGAAGCAAAGTGTGCCTGCTCTGCACTGTTGACAGGAGCGGTATTTGAGAGCAACGGCACTTTTTTTTTGGCATTTTAGGCCTTTAATCGATAGGACAGCTTAGTCATGAAAGGGGAGAGAGAGGGGGAATGACATGCAGCGAAGGGCCGCAGGTCGGAACCGAAGCTACGGCCACGGCGGCGAGGACTGAGCCTCTGTATATGGGTGCTCTACCAGATGGGCTACCCAGGCGCCCGACCAGGTCGCCTCTTTGATGAAACTGCAGCAGTACACATTGGAGAGAAAAATCTCATTACATTGGTATTGATCAATATCAATACCAACGTTGGTAGGCTATCGATATTATCGATATTTGGATCGATCCACCCACCACTTAGTGTAATCCTTTTTTCTTTTTTTTTACATGCATAACAAACTGCTTGGGCATAATGGATGTTTTTTTGTATCATATGATGCTCTGATGTTTCCCTGACAAAGACCTTGTAGGTCACATGGCATCACTGAATGTTTGTGAGCAAAATTCAGTGTACTTCCTTAAATGTAGCGAATGTAGTCCAGCGACATATGGTTTGTAATCGGTAAGCACAAGAGAAAGACACCGTCCTTTTACCTGCCCACAATAAGCAGCTCGCGCTGGGTGGCCCATGGTCTGATACGAGTCCAGATGTCCATGGTGAACAGGGTGCTGCTGCTGTTAAAGATGGAGGCCAAAGAGGACATGAGAGCAGCCAACATCACAGCCAGCATCAGACCTCTCAAACCTGCACAGAGAGATCATGGCAGCAAGAAAAGGTGCGTGGAAGAAGAAGGGGACAGAGAGAGAAGATCAGAGGAAGTTGGCCAAAATTGGTGGTGAGAGTGGAAAGGATGAGAAACGGAACATAAAACTTATCCTCCTCATCTTTTTTTAAAAAGTAGTCTGTACTGCTGTGCATGTAAACACACTGTTTGTTATGTGTTCTTACCATTTGGCATAATTGACACCACCAGTTTAGGATAAGCGATGTTGGAGCAGCCCACTTCAGTCCCACACACCCTCTCACACACCTCAGGGACAACACAGCCAACCTCATCTACAGGTGGAGGAAAAACACACACAGCGTAAAGATACAGATTTCTTTTTATGACATTTGCTTGATAAAAGTACAACCGTGCAGAGCTATCATACTTCACCCTATGGTGTGTCTGTTGTTTTTGTCAACCCCCTTTAAATGTGATTTGAAAGGACAAGCGTAAGCCACAGACCTGGGTAGAGTACCCTGCTGATCATGCCGGGGAACACCATGAGGAACATTGGCAGCAGTTTGAGGTAGCCACACATGATGCAGCCGGCCTTCACATGGGTCAGACTACGAGCTGCAAGGCACCGCTGGACTATCACCTGGAGTCAAACAAGACAGGATAGCTTATTTTGTGTCAAGAAAAGACTGATTCACACATGAGAAACATTTCCAAATGGAAATCTAGTCAAGGTTTATAGAGTTTGGTTCAGTTTGTGAGTAAGCGCCAAAAGGTGTCCATCCATTTTTGCATTATGTATGGCTGGAGAGTTATTTGGTTCGTAGGTCTCCCTGATCATTCCTGCTCCTTAAAGGTGCCGTAGGTAGGATTGTGAAGATCCAGTCTTTAGCCAAAGAATTTGAACATCGACAACTTCTCAGTCCCTCCCCCCTTTCTTCTAAAGCCCAAAACGGTCTCCTAAGCCCCTCCCCCCACAAGGGAGAATTAATGTGTGTGCATGAGCAGTGACTGACACGCAGTTAGACCCCCGGCCCTGATTGGTGCATCTGAACAGGGAGCGGTGGATTTTTGCAAATAGCACTACAGTAGGTGGTGCAAGAGGAGCCAGATTTTTTTTTTAAATGACCTGCTTCATGTAGTTCTACTGGAACAAATATGACAGAAAGTTAGTTTTATAAGTCTTACTTACTGCACCTTTAAGGATAGGCAAAGATGCTAAATAGATTTTTTCAATACAGGAAAAAAGGTGGTAAATTATTAAAATTACATATACATATATATATATATATATATATGTAATTTTAATAATATTTTATTATTTTTATATTATTATATATTTATTTATTTTAACCAAAGAAATACAGATTTCTAAGGCATGATATTTTTTATATTATTAAAGGTTTATTTATATAGGGACATAAGGATTTTTGAAGGTGGCTAATGTTGGGACACATTTCAAGTGGTCTGGCAGGGAGTTAAATAATTTTGCCCCTTTTACTGAAAAGGCAGTTTGAGCAAATGATGTTCTACAGAAAGGGATACGACAGTAGCCTTTTAACACTGCTCAGGTGGTGGATCTGGTACCGCTTTGCTTTCTTGTTATTGTTTTGCAAAGGGGTGGAGGAGCAGTCTTATTTAGGTATTTGAAGACCAATTTAACAAAATGCAGAGAAATAAAATTAGCAAACTTAAAATCTTATTGCAAGATGTTAAGAAGTCATATTCTGGTCTTATCTTAATTTAAACCAAACATGTAGTTACTAGACGTTGGTTGATCTATGTGTATACCTTGAGCACTAATACCAGCTCTGTGTGATGGAGAAACTAAAGCAAAGCTTTTCAACGTCAACGTCAAACTGGGATATTCACCTGGTCTGAACACCAGTACCAGCCTCCCACTATAGCAATCCCAAACAGCACTCCAGGCCAGGGCAGGTCCCCTGTGGTTGGGTGCCTCAGCATGCTGAAGGCGTCGTGTCTGGGGGTGTAGCAGTGGGGGGAGATATTGTAGCGCTGGGGATCCATTGAAGAGAAATTGCTTGGCATAGCAGAGTTGTACTTGGCCAGCAGAGCACTGTAGCCTCCTACTTCAGCAAAAGCTGGAAGTCAAAAGGAGAAAGGGTAAGTTCTTTGTAATTTCTGTGTATTTTATGCTGGACCCTAGTGGTGTTTTTCGATTCAAAGTGATGACGCTACAATTCACCTCCGAATTCCATTCAACCCTTAAATTCGCATAGCTGCATGGTATGCATGAATATCCCTGTTATTACATTAACAACATGTAAAACAAGACAGTTTTATGTTAAAAAAAAGAGAGAAAGAAAAAAATACACACACTGTATGCTTTGTTCTTTCCAACTCAGCTTAAAAGTCCAAAGCTCTCTTGTTGTCCTAACTAAAGATATGAGTCAGCCGCTGAGTCAGCACTATCATCTCAACGCATCACCAATTCACAGAAGAAGGTGGCCTTTTTTTCCTCCTCCACTGGTTTCTTTCCCACTTTTATCTTGTCTGCCTCCTTCTTTGTCAATAATCTACACAAGGATTATACTGGTATATACTGACCAAGTATAAAGAAATCAATAAAGTTGCAGGGGGTGGTTGTCTTTGTGTAGGCTGAGGTGGAGAGTTTTACGTCTCTGCAGTGTCAGCGTACTGTACACTGCTGCAGTGAAATGAATGATTACTGACCCTAGTTAATCTCTTTCCTGTTGTGAAGTTGCAGGGGAGGGGCATAGCCACAGGCCTAGAGGGACTGACAGAAGCCAAAAACATGAACTGTGTGTAGTGTGAATAAAAATATCTTTTGGAAGGTTAAATATGATGTACTTACAGAAGCCGGTGAGGACGAAGGCCCCGGCAATGATGACAAAGGTCTGAACTGTGTCAGTGTACATCAGAGCAGCCAGGCCACCTGGTAACACAGTCACGCACCTTAAAATACACACACTTACACAAATGGTGACATTTAAAGAGGTACTTCAACAAGTTCGTATTGCACTTTGATAAAGTTGGGGGACTTGCAAGAGACAGGTAAAAAGAACTGAAGCAGCAGAGGGTGATACATACTGATTGTTAGGCCAAGCTCCAAAAACACTACATTCTGACAATTCCCACAATGCAACATGGTATCATCTTTTCATTAAAAAGATGCTACCTTACCCTAGTATGTAACACAGGTTTTCTGTTTTGAATTTGCAGTTTCCAAGTCCAAGCCAAGATAACCCTGATGACATGACTTTGACATGATGGGGAAATTCTTTCAAATTTCAGAGTGCTTCCTCCAGAGTCATAGAAGACATTATGCAACTGTTTTCAGAGGCTAAATAAAAATAAGTTTACTTAAAAAAAAGGAACACTACCGTCATGATGGGTAATCTAATGCTCATGTGTAAAATTGGACTAGGCTCATTACATAGGCTAGCCTACATACCTGTAACAGTGTACAAGGCTGTTATTAACAGAAGGGTGATGACGGCCAAGTAGATGTTCCACCCTAATGCCTGCTGGATAAACACAGCCCCCGAAAACATATCCACCTGGAGAGAGACAGAGAGAGGGGGCGAGGGAAGGAACCAAGAAAGAAACCTACTGTACGTTTTTGTTTTCTCAGACGGGATGACTCACTGAGATCTTGGTGAAAATGTAGAGGAACAGAGAGATAACGGAGAGGTAGAGGCTGATCCTGGTCCCCCCGAACCTCTTCTTCAGGTACTGCGGCATCGTGATCACCTAACGCAGTGTGCGTATCAATATAGGAAATTACAGAAGTCATCATGTCAGTGAACGATAGGCTACACTTGTTAACACATAATACAGCCTGAACTACTTACCCCAGCTGTGAGGTAGACAGGTACAAACAACCAGCCCAGCAGCAGCACAATGAACAGAGCCTAAACAGTAAATGAACAACACACAATATGACATGTTAAATCATGTTATCCTCCAATGCACTGTGAGAGACTTTTACCTCTTACAGTAGATTCAGGTGGCTTTTGGCACAAGAGTAATGTATGCATGAATTCAGTGTTTTAAAATGGTGATTTATGGGAATTAAGTTGAGTTGAGTTGTACAAGCTGTGAGTGTGACTTACGTTCCACTCGAACCCTCCCACAGCGATGCCACTCGCTGCCCCAGTGCCTGCCAGGCCCACAAAGTGACCACTACCAATGTTGCTGGCAAACAGAGATGCACCAACCTGAATTAAAAAAAGAACACAGAAAATCATTGAAGAAACCAAATCCAAACCTACAGAAGTACCGTGACATCATACAGTATGAAGACTATGACCAGAAATGCACAAAACAGAGACGTGCACAGCATATTCACCCATCAAAATCTTTAGGAGTTTCAAAATCGAGCCATATATTGCCCCTTTTCTGGAAGGAACCACTATATTTTTGTTACTTTTTAAGATACAAAAGGATATGACCTGTATTTGGACAAACTTTGCCTTGACATCCTTCCATGACTAAAAGACATGAACTTACAGTTACAATACTCCTGCCGCATACATTCTTGATAAGGGTTCCCTAAATTGTTTTTTTTTTATTTACTGAGCAGGACATTTTACAGTGTAAAAATAAACTTCAGCCCCCTCTGATGGATAAACTATGAAATGATAACACCACCTTTACATTTCTGTGCTGCAACGTCTTATCGGCAAACATACACACTGATATTAATAAGCTAATATTGGGCCGGCTCTTTACTGAACTCACCGGCCACCAGGTCATGGTGCGTCCTGCCAGGAAATATCCTGAAACTGTCCCACGTTTGGTCCGAAACATGGCCTAAAACACAGACAGGACAATTGTGTTATTCTCACAAACCAAAATCAATGTCACCTGTGGTTCCTTATACATACAATTATGAGACCTGCATATTTTATGGTGGTATACATTTTTTTATTAAATCATAATAATCTCCCAAAGATTAGACTCAGTCTCAGTTACGCACACAGACTAACACAGGTGCACTCACCCAAATGCCGACACTAATAACCATGATGAAATATCCAACAATGACAGCGATGTCTGCTGGGTTGTTGATGATCACTTTGTCTGACGAGGAATCCGCCATTGCTTCACTTATCCTGTACGTTGATTTGATTAGCTTTCTATACTACAACCTGTCTTTGATTTATCTGGAGCTTTGCTTCTAATAAAGCCTAAAAAATACCACCTTCATCTGCAAAAAAAAAACAATCTGAACTTAGATATAAATATGAACAAGAAAAAAACCTGCATCTGTAGAAGAGTGATGCCTCAGCAGTAGATTAGTAGTGGTCAGTCCAAGTGAGAACTTTGGCCAGCTGTAACTGTGACAATGGGCAGCGCCAGCAGTTTATTAGAGGAATTATTAACACCCAACCATGAAAAAAACAGGTATCCCTCATGTAGTTCCACTGGATTTTCAACATTTTACATGCAGAAATGAAGACTTGTATCTATTAAAGGCCTCTTTTATGCCCAAACAGGTACTTCATGTGGCCCCCACCATACAAAAATAATTAGCCAAAATACTTAATCATTGTTCCTGCAGTTGTAAAAATTCACCAGTGAAAAACACATAAGCAAACAGTCCTTTAATCATTTGATAGCACTGCTTTCATCAAAACATCCATTTGCCTTTCAGTTCACAAACTTGGTCAGGTGTACAAATGAGGGCAGATTCAATTCTCTGAATGGACAGTATTTGGGTGTGAACCTGTGTGCAAAGAACTCGTGTTAAACAGATTTTAACCTCAGCATAGAAAACGTGCAAACACGCACACAATCACCTTCCGCGTGTCATACGAAAGCACACAAAGGAAAAAGAAAATCAACTCATGTGACATTTCAAGGTGGAAAATTCAGATATTTGAAATGAAAAAGGTAACACAAACTAAAGCTTGCATCTCATCACCAACCAAAATAACAAAAACTAAAAAAAAAAAGGTATCTGTTGTGTTTGACTAGTGAACTTACTACTTATTAAATAAAGTAACTGGTGGTGTTAAACATCTGCTGTTAGCTGGGAAATTGGGGGAAGTTTCACTATTCTGTTCTTGAGGGAGTCATTTTAACACTTTGGAAAGTTTTACAAGTTAGGATGGTTTGACTGAAATCTACATTTGAATCTCTTGGTAGGTTGACTCATTATAACCCAGTGGAAAGCAGAGCTCTGAGACAAACCTGACCAGTCTAATTTGAGTCCTTTTTGGGGGAGCTACTAGCCTAGAAATCTAGACGCACCCTAGCAGCAGCAAAACATCTTGATGTGGGTCTGGCATGTCAGGCTAGGGAGCTACAGGAATTTGCCCTCAATTATCAAGTTTTACAATTACATTATATGAAATACTCTCTCTTTTTCCTCACCAAATTAATGCTTTTTAGCAGGTTTAAATTTAAAATGTTCAGGCTTACCCTTGAGTTACTGCTTCAGCAATAAATCCACTTTGCAGGTCTAGGATCCTGTACACAGTCACACTACATCATATCCCAGTTGTAAGACCTGTAAATGGAATCCTATTTTGCCATTACATCCTGTATCCATCCCAATTTCTTCTTTTCAGTTGATAATGTATTCACAGAATCTAAACTGCGTCAATGTTAACCAATCTAAAGTTACGTGTGAAAACTATTATCTGGCCTGCAGTAATGAAAACGGTGATTGTTAAAATGTTAAGAAAAAAAAAAGATTTCCCTGCTGCTATTTTAGCATTTAAAACTAATTAATTTTAATGTCACTGACATCTTTCAGTGACTTTCTCTGTGTCTGACTTTAAGCACAAAACAATCTAAAAATATCCTTGTTTTATGGCCTTGTTTGGTAGTTTGCAATCTGATGACAACACTGGTAGAATTCTGCCATTTTCAGACACAGCTGGCAGTGGTTTTCATATGCACATCCCCCACAGAAGTATCTGGATTTCATCAATGTGAGTAAATAACAGAGGAAAACAGAAGTGAAAAGATTAAGGAAAACATGGTGGCCCACAGCAAAACAATGTGCTTACATTTGTGGGCAAACATTCTGACCTTTCATAAAATCAGAATTTAACAATTAAGTTGCTTTAAAATCCCTTTCAGATCTCAACACATCTGCTCCCGTTTGACGAGTCTGTCTTAGCCTATAGCGCCATCCTGCAGGACGAGCTGTGGTCAGAGCAAAAAGGTTACCATTTCGAAAAACAACAAAAACCTTTGAAATACATTTCAATAAATTAGGTACAGTGCTAATGTGTTCAGATAATCCATTACCTCCACGCCAAACACATTCACGGGTCCTGTGGCTGGAGCGATTAAAACCAAAATGTGATTTTGACACGGCTGCTAACTCAAGCAGACAACTGTTCAGCTGGCTTGAAGGTTTAGCAAAAGCGCGGTAGTCTGGACACAAGTTCTGTAGGTCATCTTCACGTTTACCTTGCGTCCCTGTAATCACACCACGCTAGCTGAAAAGAAGAGTTTGTTTTCTTTGCAGCACATCTTCATAAACGTCTATACCAAATCCTTTTACTTAAAACACACATTGTCATATCTATTAATATGGAAGACGGTGTTCTGGCTATCATCTTTTTGTGTATTATCCAGCCTTATCTGCACATTTCTCCCACTGCTATGTTCCACTTGTTTGAGGCAGGACCTTTAAAAGAGCATTTAAGAACACCAAACATAAGCACAGTTTCTACCAAATAAAAAGACGCCATCATCAGATGGAGGGATCTGACTGCCTGCGTAGTGAGACCCGTGAACAGGGCTTTGCAATATTCAACACTAGGCAGTGTCCAGGGGGCAGGTATAGTAATCATTACAGTATAGTATCGCGATATTTTTTGATATTTTTCGTGGCAATACTGTATCGATATAGCCTGGATGCCAGCCGAACTTAGCCCCGCCCACAAAATTCGAGGTCACATTCTGACTAGAATCTGAGTAGGACCACGTCAGGCTAGTATCGATACACAGACGCCAAGTATCGATCTTTTATGATATATGTGTTGGTCAGTCGGTCTGCTTGACAATCCCATTTTGCAGCAATAAAATTGAAGTGAGATGAACAAAGAGAGAAATGTATCTTTTTCGTTAAAACAGATGTTGACAACATTTTTCTTTGGGGACATCATTTGAAATTGGGAAAAATTTGCAATATGTTTAAAATCACAATAATATCGTATTGTGACATAAGTATCGTGATGATATCATATCGTGAGGCCTCTGGGGATTCCCTCCACTAGCAGGTATTTGACTTTCCTGATGTTGTGAAGGATGAAAGTGAACAAATGAGCCATTGATGTGCCGTCAAAAACCCGCCGAGGTTTCCTGCAGGACGTTCAGCTCTTCACTGGGTTATGGGTTTGATAATAAAAAGATGCAGTTCATTTTAAAATGCAGATTTGTAACTCATATACCTCATGGCTGCTTTGTGTGTGGCAATAAATGGGCCAAAAATACATTTTTGGCTCTATTTTGTTGATTAAAAAACAAAATGACTAATGGTACAAGTAAGAACTCTATATGCAAGTAGTTTTATGAAATATATATTTCACTTAAGTCACGTTTATTTGTATATCCCTTATTGCAGTTTCAAAAGGCTTTACAGGCCCACATTAGAGAAAAAAAACCAAGTTCAGGCAAATAAAGTGGAACATAGCATGGTCAGAAATGTGCCAATGTCCTTGTGTCTAAACTAGACGCTGCTTTAAGATTCACAGCATTCAAATGGTTTCCAAACAGCCATTAAAAACTTACGCCAGCAAAAAGCTGAAACTAACATTTCGTTTTAAGAAAACAATTAAA
Organism: Perca flavescens; assembly: GCF_004354835.1. Taxonomy (NCBI): domain Eukaryota; kingdom Metazoa; phylum Chordata; class Actinopteri; order Perciformes; family Percidae; genus Perca; species Perca flavescens. Next base: position 27,964,627 of record NC_041333.1, read on the forward strand.
AAGGCCTTTTTCTCTCAAAGGACTACTGTTCTGACAAATAGTCGACTAGTTACATTCAGGTGCACGTGGCCTGACTTTTAACCAGTTTCTGGCTCCACTTACATTTTATTATCCATATTACATTTCATAAGATTTGTCTGCATCCAGTCCATTATAGGTCTACTCTGGGCTGCACTCAGACTGTAACAAATGGTCTCTTCCTTGTGACTTCATCTCAACACCAACAGAAGAGCTAATTCGAACTCAGCCTGGAGCTCATCTTGTGACAAATGAACGGCTGCCTTGACTTCAGTCATACTGGTCCCTACAAAGCTAGTCAGCGGACTTCTTGCAGTTTTCTTTGGCTAGTCTCAGTCTGGACAGGATGTGTTTCTTAGGGAACTTTAAAGTGGTACACCCAAACTGGCTCACCCCTCCAGTGTCTCCAGGGAGTTTCTCACGTCTCTGGACCCAACTGCGCCAGCCGGGCTTCCAACAGTACACACTGTCATAGAACCGTGAGCCGTTTTCCCCACCCAGCACATAAATCCTGCGTTTCCACCTGGCCACGCCCCCAGCTGCAATCCGCCGTGGCAGCCCGGGAAATACCACAGGGCTTGGGGAGCGGTCACTTCCACCACCTGCACCCCCTCGCTGCTCTGCAGTGACCATCACCCCTCCCCCAGTCACCTCCCTCTCTACTCCAGACCCCCTGCCCTCTCTGAAAAACAGAACACGCCCAGTGGCGTCTAAAGTCTCCAGATTGGTGTAGTTTCCGTCCAGGAACTTGGTGGTATCCCTCATGTATCCCCCAATTGCACACACTCCTCCTCGCACTGCTACTCCTCCAGCAAGACAGGTGGCGCCGGAGTCCAGAGCCACACGTGTCCAGCAGTCTGTTAGGGTGTGATAAATAAGCACCCCTGAGTGGACCACAGCACGGTTCTGTTCAAGTGTGGTTCCACCCAGAAGGTAAAGCCGTCCACGTAATGCTGCGCTGGCAAAGGCGCGCAGAGGGAGCGGTAACCGAGGCCCTGGAGCCCACTGAAGCGTGGTCAGCTCCAGGGTCTCACTGGAGTCCAGCAGAGCTGAGCGGTTACTACCACCCAAGGCATAGATTGACTCTCCACAGCCCAGCAGGCCTAGCATAGCCCGTGGCTGGATCATGGAGGGCCGCTCTACCCAGCGGTCCAACACTGCATCATATTCATGCACGGCTGCAGACACAGAGCCTGTCCGCAGAATCCCACCCGCTACAAACAGCCGGTCACCTACAGCCGTACAGCCGGGACTGACCAGCGAACCCAGTGCTGCTAACTTCTCCCACTTCCCTGTCCGAGGATCAAAGCAGTCCACTGTATAGTCTCTTGCAGCTAAATTCTCTTCTTCCCGAGGTGTCAGGTCCACACAGACAATCTTCTTCTCAAACATGCCCTCCCGTGGTCTCAGAGGCCCCCCGAGGCCCTCACCAGCTGCAGCGGGCCCCAACTCCTGGCACAGTCTTCGGCTCTCTTCCTGGGACAGCAGCCCCGGCCGCAGGTGGTGAAGCAGAGCTGGCATGTGGGCGTAGCGATCTAAGGGCTGGTGCTCTGCCCAGCGGCGCGCCGCGTCGTAAACCTCTGCTTCCGAGTCCACCCCGAGGCGGTCAGAGCTCAGGAGGCTGCCTAAGGTGCCGTGGTCAAGCAGGAGGAAGTCTTTCTGCCGGGCCACCCGGGGGAAGTGCTGGGCTACGAGCCGCAGGGAGGCACGCAGCAGCAGCTGGTCATGGTGAGAGCGAGCAAGAGAGTACATCCCCAGGCAGTTATCCACTGAGAGGTGCTCAAATAGAAACCTGGAGAGATAAGAGTAGAGAACAACCACAAGTGGAGATAAAGACAGAGGGGCGGAAGAGGAAATGAGACAAGAGGGTCTGAAATGTAGAAGACAGAAGCTGGTTTGTTAAACCTAATGCTAAAGTAAATAGACAGCCGCCTGAATTGTAAAGGCTAATGAATAAGGCTGTAAACTCGATCACCGGTCACTTTTATACAGCATAGTTACCTGGAGCACAGGTCTTGAAGGGGCATCACCTGAAGCCGGTTGGCAGCCACAAACAGATCCTCAGCTGTGTCCAGAGAGAGCCCAGCCTCACCGGTGTACACAAACTGGATGACCGTCTCCATGACCGAAGGCGTCACTTCCTCCAGTCGGATCTCAGTGAGGCGAGACTCTACCAGCGGGCTGGTGAACATGGCCCGAAAGTACGGGCTCACGGCTGCTAAAAGGACTCTGAGGGGAGAGAAGGATGAAAGATAGAAGATAACGGTTTCATGTCACGTGCAGAAGACATTGCTACATTTTACAGTGCTACGTTTTTGTCTACTCACAAGAAGTGGCTCACAGTCAAACCAATGTGTTTGATATATTTCCCCCTGTTTGATATCAAACAGAGGGTGCAAACTGCTTTCTACGAGAACAGAGCTGGCCTGTATAATTGCAACTTCATCAGTTACATCTGCTTTGCATTCTATTTTATAATAGTTGGGGAAATAATTATTGTGGTAGAATTTCCAGTTTGAGAACTGATGCTGTGTAAGTTGGGACAGTGGTACCACAGGGCACATTAAGGTCAGGGACCAACACAACACTATATCAAAACGTGTCTCAGGCAAAGCAATAGTTCAAATCTCTGTCTTCTCAATTGACTGGGATTTAACCGCTGCATGATACAAAATACTGTTTTTGCCTGTTTTTCTCTGACTCCCCAAGGTCACAGGAATAAGATGACACCCCATACACACAGAGTAGACACACTGGAGAAGCATATGCACACACACCATAGATAAAGTGAACTCTACCGGAGTAGAATGTGCTGAAATGAGTGAAGAAGGACCTTATTTGGTAATCTCTAATCTTGTATGTCCAGCATTAGTTTAAATGCTCCTTCAGAAAGACAGGAACTTCAGAGTTGGGATGACACTATATGACATCACACTATGGTTAAATTGTACTGCTTGATCCTAATTCTCCTCGTAATGCCTCTACGTAAATAATCAAAGTCCCCCGAAACTTCTTCGGTGTCCAAGCTTATCAGCTCTCCTAAATTATTAACAATCATTGAATTAAGCAATCTGTAATTCAATTGTTAGTCATTTAGATAGACTTATAGTTATAGAATTTATAGAAATAAATCAAATATTTGGAAGTTCTGGTTTTCCTACAATTGTTTTTTCTATGTATCAGCTTCTTTGTACTATATAGCAGTCATACCTGTGACACATGAACTTCTTTCCCTCAACAAGTAGAGTAACATCACACAGCTGCTGAGCATCAAGGAGCTGCTTCAATCCTAAAACAAAGCAGAACGAGGAAGGAGAAACAGAAAGGAGGGCGAGAACAGAAGGAGGGGTGAGTAAGATTTAGACAAAAGCAGAACAGAGAGAGGTTGGGATGACAGGTGAAACTTAACAAGTAGTTTCCAAATTCCCAACACCATCCTCTCGTCATGTATCCGTCTCACCATGTGTGATGTAGTCTCCCAGTGGTGTGGTACTGTCATCAGGGAAGTCCTCCTCCTCTGAGTCGCTGTCCGACAGAGGTTCTCCTCCTCCCCCGTCCCCATCCTGCCACGGCTGGGGACGCCAGGTGACTGTGCCCCCCCGCACAGCATTCATCTGAGGTACAGTACGCAAACACTCATAGTTTGGCCAGAGAACTATACACAGAAAATGTGTTAACCTATATGCATGCAAGGCCTATCTGTAACAGACAGTCCTATGTACTATAGATAGAGGCTTATAACATACAGTATATGACCCAGATAAACAAAAACGTTGCTTTATGACAAAGGTCATGATACAGCTTAATTTTAAGTTTGCTACATATTTACCCCACTCCCTAGTTGCAGTATGTTTCCTTTTCTTTCTTTTTTTTTTTTACCAGAAGGACAATAACAAGTATGTTAACCCATAAACGACAGGCTATAATAGATAACAAACACAAAGCAGACTGTTGTTGTAGCATCAGTTTACCGGTAAGATGTTTTTTTTTTTTTTTAGCTTACAGTACCTTTGCTCTTCTTCTCGTTTCCACCGTGAAGGCTGGTTGGGTCTCACTTTCAACAGAAATTGGTGAGGCAGTTTGGGGAAGGCTAATTGTATCTAAGTACCCGGTTATTACCAGAAGCTTCGGGAGGTTTTGCTTGCTCTCATCTGGGTGTCTTAGTCCTCCGGGCTCAGTTTAAACGCTCGTCCCGGGCCCTGTGGAGAAGACGCGTTCAGGCTACTCGCTGCTCATCCATCACCAACGTTACTGACTGACGGACCAAACTAGCTTACAAAGGAACAGTTCTCCCGCTGTGCAAAGGCTTCTCGCCGTAACACACATCAGTCCACCATGGCATTATGCTCACACGTCCAGCTCGGTGGTAAGGCAGTAACGAAGAAAATAGTTTGTAGAGCCTACAGGATAAAAATTAGGACTGAGTTCAGTCGGCCGCACTTGTCACGTCTGAACCGGATTACCGCAACGTTAAACTTCCGCTCATCTGATTGGATGACCTTTGGCTCGTGACGATTGTTTGGAGCTGAGTCGTTTTCTGTCACTGGGAAAATTAAACGTCTCCAGCTCGCTCTTTGACATTATGTGAAAACCGTTGCGTAAAATAGCAGTTACTAATTTTTTTAAAATATAATTTAAATGAAAACATTCGTTTTATTTTGATTTAATTTCCGAAATACTGAATTCCGCATTCATGCTGCATTTAAGGCAGATATGACCGTTTTACGTAAAGTGCTTCATAGTTCAATGAGCATTTAAAAAAGACAAGAAGGAAGGCTAAAAAGAGTGAATAGTCATTATTATAATCATATATTATGCTTCCATTTAATGTTGTAATCAAACGCATAACTTTTTAAGTGCATGGAGAAAGGCTGATCGAGAGCACACCATACTGTCTATGGAGCACACACAGAGTACAATTACGATTATTCCCATAAACCTGAATGCAACATTAACCACAAGACAAACATGGCGACCTGCATCGGCATGGTCGCAAGAGTTGGAGGCACCGTTCTGACTGTGTTAAAGCCGGTAGCGAGACAATGTTCAAGGCAGAGGACACGCGTGTTCATCCCGCACCGCTTTTCACACGGAGCCCGGAGCAGTTTGTACGAACATGTCCGTGAAGGTTATAGCGACAAGCCCGAGCTCGATATGAGAGCAGTGTGTGAGGAGACCGACAAAGTCATAGCAAATGTAGAGAACAGGAAGGGGGACCTGCGAGGGGACGATGTCAGGAATATTGTAAGTGTTCCTTTAGCTGCAAATGCCGTCCTGTTTGTGACATTATAGCCGTGACAACTTTATCTTGTCTGGGGTTAACAGCTGGCTGTGTGGCTGCTTATAAGCAAACGCACAGACTGTAAAATACAATATTTATTTTAACAAGTTCAAAGAGCTGAATGACCTTGCTGCCCAATTTGTATCAACATGTCAAACAACTGAGGGACAGTGAATGAGACACACACACACACACACACACACACACACACACACACACACACACACACACACACACACACACAAACACACAGACACAGTATATATAATTAATATAAATCAATCGTAATGTTGTGTATGTATATTCATATTACTTATTGTGTACTGTCCGAATATTTGGACATTTTGTATTTTTATTTTAGCAACATTGTTATTGAAACTTTCATGCCAATAAAGCACCTTTGAATTTGAATCTGTACATCTTAATATCAACGACGTCAACAGCTCAATATACTGAATCAGAGTGCAACCTGGTAGTGTTGCAAAACTAGCCAATGTTGCTCCTACTACAGCATAACATGCTATTGGTGAGTCAATAATAAAATTGAATTCTTCGCTGGAATACCAGTAAGGATGGATGGAACATCACAATTACAATTATGTGGTAATAATATTGTAACATCTACTGGCTTGACTTCTGTGTGTTGACTCTGAAAGCCGATATGAGCACTCTGAGAACAAAGTGACACAAAGCAGGGTTTAGTTCAACAATGTTTTGAAGGTTTAATGAGACACAGAAGAATATATACATATGGTGACAATTGCTTCAGTCATTTCTATGACCTGAGAGTAAATAGATAATAAAGGGGCACCAAAGGATAGAAGGATTGATTCAAGGTTGGTTTACACAGATACAGAGAGGGACCCGTGAAACAATGTATGATACAAGGTCAGATGAGGCTTTGGAGTTTTAACACAATGGAATGTAACAGATTCACAACACTGAGTGACTGAATGGAAATGATGTACAATACAAAGTATAAAGTCTGTTAAAGTACGTGTAAAAATTGTAATGTAGGTTATAATACTAACTATAATCCCAATATTGCTTCATAGAAATGTCGGAACAAGCAAATAAAGTATTTAGAATCAGACCAAAACTTTGTTGACACACAGCAAATTTAACTAAGGTCATCAGTATCTCTCAATAGCCTTACATACTGTATATAGGCTACGAGTATATTGAAAAACTACTGTATAGGAAGATGCAGCAGACATACAGCTAAACAAAGACGACAAAGCTAAAGCAAGATAAGCCAACTCAAAAAATATAGCTATTATACTGTAAGCATTCAAGCATTGTCATTAAATGTGGATAAAATGTAATGTAAGGAAAACATGGTGAGCCCACTGTTCTACTGGATTTTCAATTGATTGTGTGTGTGTGTCCACTAGGTATGTGTGTGGCAGGAGCTTCAGGCAGTAAAGACAGAAATCTTGGGGCTGGAGGAGCAGAAGAAACACATCAGTGACACAGTCAAAGCACTAGTGGTCAGTAAAGGTTATTACAGTACTGGTCACGGTCACCACTTTTCTGGTGTTTGTGTTGATTGTTTTGAATATATAGAACTTATGGATGTGATTTCATTTTCACTACTTTGAGTATAAAGCTGCATCCATAATTGTGACATGAATCATCTTTTCTTCACAGGCCAAGAACGACAAGAAAGCCCTTGGCAATGTAAGTTTGGCACTTTAGAATTTAAACTCTTTAAAAGGTGCCATGCCACACATATTTCATTACTTTGTGGTGATGTCTGAAGTTCTACCATGGACTCTGTAACATTTTTTGTGGAAAAAATGCCTTGGTTACCTTGTTCGAAGCCATTCTAGCGTGTTATAGAAAGCCTACAGGAAGACTGCTCAATTTCTGCCAGTTCTCATTAATATTCAACAAGCTAAGCTGTTTGAATCTGATTGGCTAACAGCTAGCCAATAAGAGCCTGGCTATCAGAATCCTTTACCCAGCCCAACTGGGCGAGCTAATGAATAGTAATGAGCTCAGGCAACATGATGTCAGACTGACCAGCTTTTGTAATTGGCCTGATTTCTCCGCTTATTTCTTTTCAGTGGCTAGAGCTGACAAAGGAGGTAGCAGTTCATTTTCACATTCACAACATACCACAAACACATATGGACCTAACATATTTCAAAAAATGCAAGTAAAAACGGTTTTGTATGGCAGGGCACCTTTAATACTTTATTGACTCATTCAATCTTGGCATTATGACTCTGCTTTCAGTGCACTCTTTAGTGGTGAATCACATTTGGGACCAGCGCTGAGTCTTTGTTGTTTATCACGCAGCTTCCAGAGTACACCCAGGCTCTGCAGAAGGGCCGAGAGATCCGCAACAGACTGAATCAACTTTACCCCAAAGAGACGGAGCTGGATCAGGAACACTATGGACGAGCACTCAGACTGCCAAACGCCACACACCCTGATGTGGTGAGGACACACACACTTTGTCCTGTGCATCTGGGTTAGTCTGGCTACCACCAGACCAAGCTCAATCTTTTAAGATTTGACATTAGTCTGGGGAGTCTGCTCTGTATTTTCTACTGCACAAGAGGCGTGATCAACAGTCATAGTTCAAATGACTCTGTATGCAATTAGATAGTCCTTCAACCAATCAGACCAACGATCTGGGTGACGTAGCAGCGACAGCGGCATCAACGGGTTGCTGCACTTTGGTGGCCGCTATGTTGAATGTAAACGAGTAAAATAGCGTGCCAGGTGGATAAGCCAGTTTGTGAATGGTCCCCGCAAAATTGTAACGGAAGCAGGATAGATAAACGTACAGGTTCCCAGCCTGAGCTGCAGGGTGAAATCAAATTGCCGGCAGATCGGGCTGGGTTTACCCAGTCTACATCTGGGGAGAGATGAACTGTGTCTTCTTAAAGTGAGCGTAGTTTGAAACTTCCTAAAGTTCATCTTTTCTTTTTCAGCCAGTTGGAGACGAGAGCAAGGCAAGGGTGGTGGAGCTGGTTGGACAGAAACCAGGTAATTTATCTGATGTGTCGGATCAATAATAATCTTAAGTGTTTAAAAATACAAATATCATAATCTGCTCTCTCTCTGCTGTAGAGTTTGACTTCAAGCCTAGGGGCCATGTAGAGCTGGGGGAAGAGTTGGGTCTCATCAGGCAGCGGTGAGGAGGACTCTGACCTTTGGTTTGAAGTACTTGTCCCACTTGATATTCAACATGTTGTGTTGTTTGTGCACTATTCTTCTGAACCTTTTGTTCATATGATTCAAAGAAAACTGAAGAAGAGATGGTAGTTTTTCTGTTTAGTCAGTTTGCAGGTTCAGAGCAAAGATAGGAAAAGTTTGAAGAGCAAAATGCCATTTTGTGTGAATATGGTAATACCATAATAATTTATCTAATATTAAGTTCATTGATATGAAAGGGGGGTCATTATACTTTGTTCCTCTATTCCTATTCTGCAGACATCTAGCTCATGTCTCGGGCCACAGGTCCTACTATCTGAGGGGAGCAGGGGCCAGACTTCAGACTGCACTCCAAAACTTTGCCCTTGACACACTGCAGCGACAGGTAAGCATGAGTTTTGAAATAATAGATACCGTATAAAGTCTGCAAACTGAATGTATTATTATTTTTATTATTCTGTTAACAGGAAACTTGAGGTTTTTTTTTTGACTCCTGCAGGGCTTCATTCCTATGGTTGTACCTGACATGCTGAAGGGGGCAGTGTTTGTGAGTAGCAGAACTCTAAGCCATTTGTTTAGAAAATTCCTGATTTTGCATAAGTGTTGTCAAGATAAGACAATTTGACATAATTGGAAGATACTAAACTTAATATCTTAAAGGAACACGCCGACTTATTGGGAATTTAGCTTATTCACCGTAACCCCCAGAGTAAGACAAGTCGATACATACCCTTCTCATCTCCGTGCCTACTGCTCCGAATTGTGACAAAAGTGACAAAATAACACCAACATGTTCCTATTTACATGTTGTGATTTGTATAGTCACAGCGTGTACAAAAAACAACGTAACATGAGACACAGCCATCTTCTAACAGTAAACAAACCGGGAACTATATTCTCAGACAGGCTTTCTGCGAGCATATCACTCCGCCCAAGTACTATATTCTTCCGCCTGAGAATATAGTTCCTGGTTTGTTTACAGTTAGAAGACGGCTGTGTCTCATGTTATGTTGTTTTTTTTGTACACACTGTGACTCTATAAATCACAACATGTAAATAGGAACATGTTGGTGTTATTTTGTCACTTATTCGGAGCAGTAGGATTGCTGGAACCATTCACCTGCATGTTCTGTGCTGGCCTGATGCCGCTGGAGCCGTCAGACAGCATTACAGCACGCACGGAGATAAGAAGGGTATGTATCGACTTGTCTAACTCTGGGGGTTACGGTGAATAAGCTAAATTCACAATAAGTCGGCGTGTTCCTTTAAAAAAAAAAAAAAAAAAAGAGATTTACATGCACATGAATAAAATTTGCATCAAAAGGAGCCAGCTGAGGTGGTTTGGGCATTTGGTAAGTTTCCCCCCCTGGGTGCCTCCCTAGGGAGGTGTTCCCGGCACGTCCAGCTGGGAGGAGGACTTGGTGGAGAGATTATATCTCCACCCTGGCCTGGGAACACCTCGGATCCCCCACTCAGGGCTGGTCAATGTGGCTCAGGAAAGGGAAGTTTAGGGTCCCGTGCTGGAACTGCTGCCCCCGGGACCCGACCCCGGATAAGCAGATGTAGATGAATGGATGGATACATTAAATATCAAATCAAATGTTTTTGAAACATAATACTCAGACATATCAGTTTGAAGACCAAAGCATATTTCAAGCCAAACAATATCCCACTCTCGCTGACATCTCTTCTTTTATTTTTTTCATCATTCTGTTTCGACCACCTCCAGGAGGGTTGTGGAATGCAGCCTAACGCCCATCGTTCTCAGGTCTATTCTCTGGACCAGGCCCGTTTCCCAGACCTCAATCTGGCTGGGACTGGAGAGGTCGGGGTGGCAGGTAAACTTCATTCTTCTTCACTGTTAATAAACATGTGCACTAATGTCATGTTATGTGTTCCTCTCACTTATCTATCTATATATATATATATATATATATATATATATATATATATATATATATAAGAGTAACATGACACACAAACATTTTAAACAAGTCATGTCATTCGGTTTCTGTCATGAAAAGTTAGGGTTAGGTTATCATGACAGTGTCATGTCACTCTTATGTAGATTCCATCAAGTAAAATGTTCCCCTCTCTTCTCCAGGCTATTTCATGGATCATGCAGTAAACTGGAAGGACCTGCCTGTCAGGTCAGAAGTACCCCTCACTCCTTGTTTGCTACAGATAGTGTTATATTGGTGTAATTCTAGCTGACATGATCTGTCGTCTCCCTCTGCAGGACGGTGTGCAGCAGCACCTGCTACAGAGCAGAGACGGACACGGGCAGAGAGACATGGGGGCTCTACAGAGTACATCACTTTAACAAGGTTACAGGGACATATATTAGAGACACAGGAGTTGCTTGGATGAATATGTATACAAAACTGTATTGCTAACTCTTTGTTTGCTGTTAATAAGTGATTGCGATTTTTATTTATTAAGGTTATAAAGTGCCTACTTTATTATGATGATGACCTTTGTAATTAACTGTGTGTTGTGTGTCCGTCCATCCAGGTAGAAATGTTTGGAGTAACAGCAGATGAGACAGGAGAAGAGAGTTCTCAGCTGCTGGGGGAGTTTGTCTCTTTGCAGAAAGAGATGTTCTCTGCACTGGAACTACACTACAGGTTAGCGCGCGCGCACACACACACACACACACACACACACACACACACACACACACACACCAATTCTCTCACACAGAGTCACAATCTTAGTCGCCCTGTTGTTTCATACATCCAATAAATTTGACATATGTAGAATATTTGTGTGAAGCTCTATTTGTAGCTCCAAGTTGTCTCTATGTGCGTTTTCACTCAGAGTGCTGGACATGCCGACACAGGAACTGGGTCCTCCAGCACACCGAAAGTATGACATTGAAGCATGGATGCCTGGGAGGGACAGCTATGGAGAGGTCAGTCCCATTATATCAGTTACCTACTTACATTATTTTGACATTGTAAGTCAGATGCGTAGGAAATGACTGGATGTCAACTGGGGTATCTGCTGACTGTGACTAATGTAAAGATGTTCATTTGTGATAATAGACAAACAAACATGCCTTCCGTCATTAGTGACTCCCTTCCTTTGTCAATCAAAAGTCTGTAGGGTGCCCAAACATGCAAGGGACATTTAGACTATTTAGCTACAAAATGCTGCACAAGCAGTTGAGAAAAAAAAAAAAACCAGTACTGCTTAGAAAGGTTGAATGAAAGTCAATAACTTCTGTTTAATAAAAAAAAGACAATGGTAAAGATGATGATGGTACTGCATGTTCTATGAATGCCAGTCAAGTTTAATGGGGTAAGATGATAGAATTTTTCCATTCAAACAAGGTCTGTCTATTGTAGCCATTGATTGCCCCTCTCTCTCTCTCTCTCTCTCTCTCTCTCTCTCTCTCGTGTATATATATATATATATATATATATATATATATATATATATATATATCAGATTTCCAGTGGATCCAACTGTACAGACTACCAAAGCAGACGCCTCAACATCCTGTATGAGAGAGAGGATGGCAGCCTGCAGTACGCCCACACAGTAAGCACTGCTGTACAATCCTGCGGGTTTAGTTCACAGCAGTATACCATCTCCATAATGTTTTTATTTATTTTTTTATTTTTTTCTCCTCTAGGTGAATGCTACAGCATGTGCTATCCCCCGAACCATCATCGCTATCCTGGAGACTCACCAGACCAAAGTAAGACACCAACATTAGGGCACACTTCACACATGAGGGTTCCCAAAAACCTGGAAAACCTTTAATGCATTAAATAATTGTCATAGAGAATGACAAAATAGATTCAAGACAGTATGAAAGCATAAGTCAGCGACTCCAACAAAACATTACCTTGTTCCCTTTCCACTGGGCTAAATGTGTATTCATTTGCATTAGGGCTGCACGATATAAAAATGTCAAATTGCGATTATTTTGATTGATGTTGCGATTGGGATATGATTCACAATATTGGAGGGAATGATACATTTTTTTGGATCCTCATTCTCATTTTCATTGAAACAAATAAAAATGTACTATAGTCATGTAGTGTGATTTTTGCAAGAATCTGTACCAAACAAAGATGTTTTCCTTTAGTCTGTAGGATAGGATTTGTAGGCCCAGGACATCTCTGCAGCACCACAATACTTCATTCAGAATGGTTAGACACATATTTTGCCTTTAACAAATATTGCACCCCCCCCTGCGATTTGGATATTGCACTAGTCAATATTGCAATTTGGAAAAAATTGCAATATGTGATTAATTGTGCAGCCCTAATTTGCATGCACCTGTGTTGAAGTAGCTCCACCTGGTGATTGTTGTTAGTCAAAACATTAATATATAAATTGGTCATTAGAAATGCTGAATTAACGATATAGAAATAATACTTCAATTACCTCCTATATTGCAAAACAGTTTTACATATTCCCGAGGGAGAGAAATTGTCCAACAAATATTACAGGCTTAGTTCACTCAATTACAGGGGAATGCCTAAAAGAGGCATTGGTCATTTTGATATTCTGTACAGTAACGACCCATTAATTCCCACATTTCTTTACCCGTGTGAGATCTCTTTCTTGGGTGTAAAATGCCCGTTACAATAGTGCAAGGAGCATAAATGTTTTGTTTTTCTCCTGAACAACAATGAAATGCTGTACACCTCTTCACTTTGTTTTCTGAGTTGTGATTTGCTTTTAATTTAGCATTGAAAATTAATGTCACAATGAAAAACAATTAATTCAGTTATTATAGAGAAAAATAAATCATTTTTTTATTTAAGCATTTTATATCCTCTATAAATAAATGGGCATTAACTAACTCCAACTCCATGTCAAATACAAGAAAAAAAATTCTGAAATTCAAAGGCTTCATTTTCTGAGGGATTTACTGCAACCCGATTGGTGTAAACCCAGCTACTTCAAAATGTTTTTCAACATATTTATTTCAAGAAATTTTAAATCCACCGGACTTAACATCACTGTGTTATTAATGATGCTATTTTTGTTGCTGTTTCTTTTGTCTCCGTCCTTTTTTCTCCATCTCCCAAGGATGGAACAGTGCGTGTCCCCCGGGCCCTGCAGCCTTATTTGGGCCTAGAAGTGATCGAGACGCCAAAGTACACTCCACTGAAATACATCGGACCCAACCAGCCCAGTCGACCACCCAGGCCTGCTCCCAAGACCAGATGACACAAATACGAGCACACACCTGTAAACGCCTGAGGTGGGAGCCAGTTCACATTCAACCATCAAGTCAGACAAGAAAGTTGATATTTAACACTCAAAAGTTTCATACATTTTGTTGTATGTCTGTTGTTAATGATCTCCATAGTCCTTCAGATTAAATGAAATACAGTCTGACTTTATAATTGAGTGCAGCAATGTTTTAAGGCGATGGATCAGACCTTACCATCAGTTCCATTGTCACTGTAAATATATTTGTGTTTTTTTTGTCAAAGGCCATGAAATTGTGAATGTTAGCATGGATGTGTCTTGTCCAGCTCATGAGGACCATAATAAGGAATAACCAATAAAGATACGTCTTTCATTTCTGTCTCATAAGTAAGCAATATTGCTTACTGACTGTGTTTTTCTAATTCCCAGTATTTTTATATACATTAGCAAACATACTGAATGACATTGTGACCTTGAGGGGGGCCTGCAGATGTAGCACAGAAAGAAACTGCTCCCAGATGTGACATAAGCCTACAGGCCTGTTAATACCAGCTGTTACAATGTATCAATAATTGATGTGACGAAGTAATAAACCAGCAGCCATGGGGAGGTGATGATGTTTGCATGGGCTGTGCAAATACAATAAAAGCTTTTATAATAATATTCTCACTGAGCATATTTAGTGGGATGTGAATAGATTGGAATTGCAGAGAAGTTTAATTTTTCTATGTATGCATCCCTCAAGCCCTCTTAACGGGCTAGCTTTAAAAAGCATTAACATGCCTGAGATACACAGATTACACGTTTTATATACTGTAAGTACAGGAAGAACAACTGACATCTCTGGCACCTTAACACGGTTTGGGCTCTGATCTGGTCTCAAGTCGTCACCTGACATACACACACATACACACACACACGCACGCTCACACATACACACGTACACACAGCTCCGCGGCTCCACCTCGCTCGGCGGGTGTGTGAAGAAGATCCAGCCCGTTATTTCAAGATTATCTCCTGCAGGAACCTCACTTTTCGGATCCTATGGGAATTCTGATAACCGCAGTTATTCTTTGGGCTGCCGTCGGAGGTAAGCATTTATCACATTCATTAAAGAGCTGCAGTGTGTATACAGTAGCCTATGTTGGGCGCTCGGTGTGAAATGACGGTAGAAAATGCGAGTGTATTCATCTCTGCAGGCTGCTCTGGTGACAAGCCCGCACTGCCTCAACTGTAACGTTAGCCCTTGTTATTCTTCTTACCGGTTTGTAGGCTATAACATGGTATAAACAGACAAAACTAGAGCGTTAAAAGAATACTTTATGGAGCAGCCATAAGGCGTGCTAACTATAATGGCGAAAGCCTCAGGGGTTTAGACTTAATAGGCTAAACAAAAGCGTTGTTACATAATTTGTTTTGCGCCTACCTTTCCATTTACTGTCTGCGGGACTGTGGATGCTGTCACTGGTTGGGTTGGACGTTTTTTTTAAACAAATATTTTAGTGTTACTGACCCCCCCCTCCAAACAGTCCTATTAAACAACATAATTGCAAATTACAGCTCCGCACAGGTGAGTGGAACAGCGCACATGTAAACGTGATGCACGTGGTGACATGCGCCAGCTGCGGTTAAAACGTGTTAATTAGTTAAAATAAGTGCAAGCTACTATAGTGTCAGAATCAGAAGATTGTCTGTCTCTCACGGAGGCGTGCGTATATTAGTCTGCAGTGGTGTTACGAGCTGTGTTATGCAGTATACCGGCGGTAACCTACATACAGCCTACTGTTTATGGGTTTAAATTATTTAGCTGTCACACTGTGTGAAGACAATAGCCTAATTGTCAGACCCCGCTCTAACGAAGTAGGCCTACATCTGGTAGCACTAGTCTACATTTTACAATTTTACACATTACCACAGAATCATCACTCTTGCTGTAACTATACCACTAAATGCCACTGCAGACGTCAATTAAATGCCAACATGAGGAGTAATCTAATTATAAACTCATTATTGCGCATCTCTCACCCACTATGTGCACCTGAGTTTGTACTGTTGTTTTAGATTACAATAAATCTTTTTTGTAAATATGATTGTTTTATTTAAGTTAGATTTACTTAATTTGCTTTGAGGGTGTTGCCAGAAAACTAAAACAAATATTTCTAAATTGACCGAAATATTACGGTTTGACATTTAGAATTATGACAAAATGATGGTGCAGTAATTGCATAGCATCATCTTGTACCTCAGCCAGATTTCCCAATACATAACAAAAAAAGAAAGAAAAGCAAGCTGAATTGTATGTCATGTTAGATTCAATGTATCGCCGTGAGAAAAGGCACTGATGCCACAGCTTATGTGCCTTTAATGATCTGCTGGCAGGCGGAGATTGGTGACTGATTTAGCCCTGGTGGGAAACTACCTGTGTGCGTGCTAAAGCCTTTGAGAATATCTGCATCCTGGAGGGAGAGAGAGAGAGGGGGTTAAGCTTCTTTGCTGTGTTGCTTTACCAGGTAACTGTGCTTACCTTAATGAGGGAACAGCTCCACCCACGCCTGTGCAGGAAAAACCCTTGCTAAGTAAACAAAGTAGTTCATCTGTGGTGCTCTCTAACACACTTTGGCACAGCTTTTGCTGTTGCAGAAATGCTAAATATACTGACTTGTGTTCCCATTCTCCATCTCTCTCCCTACTCTCTCTGTATCTCCTTCCTTGTTTTGTGCCTCAGTGGGAAGCCGGCCAGTTACCTCACCCCTTAATGATGCAAAGGTCAGAAACAAGTCCTTTTTTAGTTTCCCCACCATTCATTATTATTTCAATGGCTCGACCAGTAATTGTGTCTGTTTTTTTGTATTGTGCTTTTAGGTTGAATGTATTATTCAGGAGACACTGAACGAAGACGGGTCTCAACATGAGTGTGACCCACAGCTAGCAGGTGACATCTCTAAGTATCTGTTCATCAATACAGAAATAGCAGTATGTAGGCTAGTGTTTAGAGCTGAAAGAGCTATTCGATTAGTTGTAGATTAGTTAGTAGCTTGGGGTTTTAGACTGTTGGCAGGACAAATCAAGACATTTGGAGGTGAATTGTGATGGGTATTTTCTGACAGGTTACAGATGTTTGATTGGTAAACTTTCAGTATAACATTACATGAAAATAGTGAACTACGGTAATTCATCTATCACAAGATTCTTTTGTCTTTTGCCTCATTTGCTGAAATGTACAATCATCTAATCTGTGATGGGTCTTTGGTTGGATAAAACAGAGTTACATTTGTAGATAATAATGTTGGGATTTTGTACTTTGTTCTTGGTGCGCTAACGTATTATTGCATGTGTGTCATTATTTTTTGCAGAGGAACTTGATGAAGTGCAAAGACACCAGGGCCTGCTCAGGGAGCTGCAGAGGCTGGCTGGTGATGGTACGCACAAATGCACATTGGCACACTTTGTTGTTTTATCTCATGTCTGATTTGGTGTTTCATTTATTTTCGGTGGAATCAAATGAATGTAAAAGTCACGCACAAGACAAGGACTTTTTTTTTTTTTTAAAGTCCCTATGTGAGAGAAGTGATGTCTTCACACAATTGTACTCATGCATTTTAACATCACATAGCACTGACTATTTTAACACCACATGGCACTGACTACTGCAGTCTGACTGTTGCAGAGCGAGAAGACGACAAGGAGCAGGATGACTACAACCTGGCTGATGATGAGAGCGACTTCGAGCAGGGGGATGAGGAGACAGAGGAGGAGAGAGACTTGACCAGCCTCCCGAAAGAGACAGAGGAAAAGAAAGAAGACAAGACAGAGGCAGATGACACCAAGGAGAAGATAATGGAGGAGCCCCGGATCGAAGACAGTGGGAGGGACAATGAAGAAGAGCGAGCCAAGGAGCTTGAGGAGCTGCTAGCTGAAGAGATCACCAAGGAAGGGAAGGAGGAGCGGAACGATGAAGAGCTCAAAGAACTGCTGAAAGAGCTGAAGAAGAAACGCTACGAGGCGGTGAAAGAGAGGGAGATCCAGAAAGGCTCTGGGACAGAGCAGAAGGAAGAGGTGGAGAAAAAGAAGGAACGGGAGGACCAAGAGAAGAAGGGAAAAACAGCGGAGGACAAAGAGAAGCAGAGGATTGAGGAGAGGAAGAAGAACGAGGTGGAGCTGATGGGGGAGAGGGAGAAGGTGGAGAAGGAGCTGAAGGAGCTGCTCAAAGAAAGAAAGGAAAGCAAGAGCAAGCCAGAGCAGGAAAGGGAGAGGAAGGAGAAGCAGGAGGAGCTGGACGAACTCGTCAGGAAGATGAAACGGGTGCAGGAGGAGGAGGAGCAGGAGACGCACAGCGGCAAGAAAGAGGACGGCGTGGACGAGAGGACAGCAGAGGAGAAGAGCGAGAAGAAGGAGGGCGAAGAGGATAAGGTGCCCGACGAGAAAGCAGAGAATGAAGTCAAGAAGGAGGCGTTGGCGGCTGCAGAGGTGAAGGAGCCGCTGCAGAAGAGAGTGATGGAGAAAGCGAGCGATGAAGCCACGCGGCAGTTTGAGCGGGAGAGGTACAAGAATGCGGATGACGAGGATGGGGACGAGGAAGATGAGGATGAATATGTCAGAGAGGATGAGGACGGGCAGGAGGAGGAAGATGATGAGGAGGGTAACGCCGAAGAAGATGAAGGGGAGGTATGTCGAAAAATAACGTGTCTTAAAGTTAGATGTCAAAATGTTGACAGTAGGTCGAATACACACCATTTGTTTGAAGATCGGTGGCATAGAACTGAAGTTGGAGTCCTCTGGATAAAGCTAAATAATAATAATAATAATAATAATAATAATAATAATAATAATAATAATAATAATAATAATAATAATAATAATAATAATAATAATAATAATAGTGGCCGGGTTGGCTCAGTTGGTAGAGCTGGTAGAGCAGGCGCACATATACATGTAGGTTTGTGCCTCGATGCAGAGGTCCAGGGTTCGAGTCCGACCTGTAACGATTTCTTGAATGTCTTCCCCCTTTCTCACCTAGCTTTCCTATACATTAAAGGCGGAAAAGCCCAAAACATAATCTTAAAAAAAAATTAATAATAATAAGTATTGCTCCAAAATGGACATCCATTATAGCCTTGGCTCACTAGCATAATTATTATGAACAATACATCCATAGGTATTCAACAACGAAGTTAGTATCCCCATACCCAGAATGCAACACTTTACTCTACATCTGGGAAGCTCTCCATAATATTTACCATTGTGAAGATTTCTATTTCTATGCTATTATAGTTTTTACCCTTTCAGTACATATTCAATATGTAACAGGTAGTTTACATATATTTAAAAAAAGTATTTACAGTCAATTTATTTCTATGGCCCTCACATACGTACCAGCAGGTACCCCATGTGTACAAAATATTTTCAAATTTTTTTTGCAGGCTGTCATCTAAAGCATTACCATGTGTCTTGTATTGGACTGGAAACACATTGCATTGGATTATTGTATACTGTGTCATATATTCTCATTTGTTCTGTCCAAAGGAGCTGCTGGAGATTGAAGCAGAGTTGCGCAAAGTCGCTGCAGAGCTGAGGGAGCTTCGCAGAGGATAAAACACACACACACGCATACACACACACACACACACACACACAAACACACACACAACAGACTGACAAAATCCTTTGTTGCAGTCAAAGTCACACATTCAGCTCACACTCACACAGCTCACACACCATTTTACAGCCTTCAAATCCCCACAGCACTCAGAGAAATGTCTTCAGATGTAAATCTGTAAATGGACATAAGTAGAAACTGTACACTGTTTCATTTATGCTTAAAGATTGCCTGGAAAATGTGTCTGAGTGTTAATGAAAAAGAGACACATTTTCCTGAGAATCTAAAAGATATTTGTGTCCATCTCCACTCGTGTCCCTGTCTCGGTACCTGTAAATGCTGTTTGTAAGGTAGACAGGTGATTTCTCTCCATTCAGCATTCAGCACTTTTATTTGAATGTTGTTTTTGACTGCAGATTGCCAACCACACAAACACCATCGTCTTTTGAAATCATGAATACTGGCAAAAAGCGCTTCTTTTCTACGAAGGTACCATCCTCCACGGTGTGGGAAAAACAGATTCCCTACTATAAGTAATGTGTGTATTTCAATATCTATTTTGTGCAATAACTGATAACTATGTGTAAGCTGTTCTTGCCCTTCTGACTGTTAACAATATGTATTACTGATATTTCTACACAGGAGTAAGTCATGATTTCCTCCTCTTTGTTTCTTTGATGATAAAGTCAAACAGGGGATTGTGTTTCATTTGGCTGTCGCACTGTTAAAACCCGACTGTTTGTGATGAACCAGGGTGACACGAACAAAACACAGCGTTGAAATTCGGACACTTGTGTCAGATGTTGAGTTTGTCTTGTGCGTGGTTAGTGTGTGACCACAGGATGTGATGTACTTAGAGCTTACAAGGTCTGAAAGTGTCACTTCAGGTTCTCAGCCAGCTTTGCACTCTTATCTTAACAAGCCAAGGAGGAGTTGAGGGAAGAGGGAGTCACTAAAGCCATTTTGTTGTCTTTTGGTAACAGTGACAATGACAATAACACTGATAAATGCTCAGTAGTGTTCCGTCACAGTTGTCATAGTTGTCATGTAATTTGTGTAAATATCTGATATCATGGTCTATAAGCCAAGGTCATAGGAAATATGAAGCAACAGCGCCCCCTAGAGGACACTGGGTAGAAATGCACATGCTGCAGGATAAACAGGGTTACCATTGGAGGCCCCCTTACTGCAATAACACAATATAGACTAGAGCACATGTGAATGCAATAATTAGCCAAATAATGAATGATTTAATGTATTTTAATATTTTATCAAAGTGCATCATAGAGTACTCATATAGCAGATATAATCTCTCTTTTTCTACACAGCCAAGATTTACAATACATTTATGTATTTGAACACTGTCAAAGTAGCCGGTTGGTCAACTTGTGTTAACACGTAGTGCTAATAACACACAAGCTCAGTCAACACGGATGAGCTCATTACTGTCTATTCCAAAGATGAGATGTTTGTTCACTTGATAAAAATGAAAAAAAAATGAATGTACTGTAGCTTTCTTTTTCTTTTTTAGTGCAAAATTGTTTCCACAAACTGTATCTTACAAACCAGCAAGAAAGATGTAGGAAATGTCTGTGGGGGGTACATAAGGGCATAGATGACATTTTGATCATTAGGAAACAAACAATTATAACAAAAAGACCATTTGTAATATTACTGGCCAATCAGAGTGCTGTATTTTGTGCCTGCTGTAACTTCTTCTATGCTACCTGTCAATCAATAAATGGAAAGTGTATTAAACTATTATGTGTCGTCTGTTTGGTTTGTTGACTTGCAAATAGAGCAGAATCACTTAAACGACACAAAATGATTAGTCTGATTTAAAGGCGATACAGTTTAAGATCAAGTCATGTCACAGATTACATATAAGTAACGTATTATGATTGAAACAAAGTGTTGAAAAAAGCTGAGTTTGGTCACAACAAAACAGTGAAAAAACCAATGACTTAATTTGTCCTGGGAAGCTGATGAAAAAGTGTGACTTTTAAAGGCCAGTTGTTGCAGCAGATGGACCTCCTGTAGTCTGTCTCAACACAGGAGAGCCTGTCACCTGTGGGCCAGCAGAGGCCTGTTTGTCCAACACTGACTTGATGTGGCTGAGCAGGGATGAGAAAAACTGGGGCACTCCCTCGTAGCCTGACAGAGAGAAGTGTGGATCAGAACATGAGCGTGTCTGTGTGTGTGTCTGTATGAGTGTCTGTACAGCTGCAGTACCTGGGAAGATGTTGATATCGATGACTGTGAGGGTGTGTGTGTGTATGTTGATGATGACGTCCACGCCGAACAGGGCCATGCCAAGCTGAACTCTGAGCTCTCTGACCAGGGCGGCCAAGGCCTCAGAGCTGGGAGGAGGCAGGCACGGCATTTGCTCGTCCAGCTTAGAGGTCAGGAGGAAACAGAAAATGTTTAGGGTGGATTTCAGCCCACTCGGGTCAGGTGAAATGGACGGGGGTCTACCTGTAAATTTAGACGACTACATGAAACTGTTTACAAGCCGTAAGTGCACCTTGAATGAAACCACTCTATTCAAGCAGTTTTGCAGATAACTTAGCCCTTGGGTTAGGATATCAAAGTGAGAGAATGGGGGAGAAGTTAAAGAGGCTGTACTCGAAATACCGACGACGTGTCACAGCCGTGGCTTCTGATACCGACGCACAAGGCGCTCAGATGCACGTACGGCCGGACCAGATCCACTAAAGACCATTATATTAACGTTCTGAATGTTGAGTACAGAACCTTTGACTTAAACTTTGTTTAAAACAGTATTATTACTTACTGCTGTGAGATCTGAGCTTGACTCTGGCTTGGACACCTGATGGCTGTTGAAGAAGATGGTCTTCCTTTCTGGAGGCAGAGAGAAATCACAATTGGAATGGATACAGGGAACAAATAGAGCAAGGAAAAACAAGGACAAGAAAGGAAAGGAAAGGAAATGAACGGAAATATCTTATATATTTGTAGGTCTGGTGCAGACTGACCACAGGGACCGGAGGGGAAGTTCTTGATTGAAGGCCTTTCTACGCAGAAGTGTCTGTCTCCTACCACAAACACCTTGTGCAGAACAGCTCCGTGGTTGACGAAGCTCTGGAGCACACAGGGAGGATGGATAGCAGCCAGACTCCCTGCACTGAAGATCAGAGACATCTGCAATACACACAGATATTGCACAGACTGTAAATGAACAGAGAGCAACTAAACAACAGTGAATGAACAAAACAAACATGACCGCACAAGTACAATATTCAGGCAAAACAACTCACCTCATGGGAAAGTGAGCCATGTGCCACTCTGGTTTTACAAACTGGGGTCAACAGAGAAAAAGAGGAAGTGTTTGTGGGTTCGGTTATACGTCATGATGAAGCAAAAAGGAAAGAAGGATAATTGAATTCAGCAGTGTGAGAAGCTTTATTGTGGGGGGTGACCATAACCCCCCCCCAGCAGATTTTAGATTTCACTTGCAGTCACAAAGAGGCTGAGATGTGGTTACTTTACAGTTAATTTAAACATTATTAAGTTCTGAAATTAAAAATATAAGTATTGAATAAGGAAGTGAAAGGCTAGAGATAGACAGTGAGTGAACTGACGGAGAGGAAAGCTTAGGCCCTGGGTCGTCACAGCCTGTTGAATGGATGACAGGTCACTGGCACTGTGGATCTCTAGGTAAGGAGGAGTGCAGATGGAGCACTCTGTTGGACAGAATATAATAGGAAAGGCATGTGTTAATATCTACAAGCAGCAGTAAACTACACAATATACACTAAAAAGATGCAGTTCACCTCGGAGTGAATTGTGCAGCTTGCTCATGATCCGATAAGAGGCAAAGCGGTCTAGTAGCTGGGTCATGGCAGGCAGGGGGTCCAGAAGAACTGTACTGGGATGAGCCGACACATAGCTCTGTAATGTAAAAGACAGACGGAGGACTCTTCTCACTTCCAGCATGTATGACTGAATGAATGAACAAGCACACAGCGACATACACAATCAATGTTCCTCTTAAAAGAGCCTCGATCGGACAGATACAAAAAAAAGTGGTTCTTTTACCTGGAAGTTAAAAAGAAGCTGCTGCGATTGGCTGTCGTGCTCAGCCTCTACGATGACATCAGACAGCTTTTGAACGATGACGTCGAAGGGTCCCTGAGGCGCCAGGGGCTGAGTGAGGTCAATCTGACAGAGAGAAACACCTTTCAATAGTATGTAGTGGATATGTCTAACTACAGCACCACAATGCTTTTCATATTGCTTATCTTTGGGTCAAGTTTGGGAATATGTGTCGTATACTATATGTTGGCGCACATTTGTGCCTTTGTTTGGTCTATAGTTTATGCGTGGCATCGGTGTAGATGCGTGTTTTTAAACAAACAATTGCCAATGAATAACTTGTCCAAGAGTTCAAACTTAAAGTTGGATATGGCAATCTCTTTATTTTAAGTAAACAGCAAAATAATAAAACAAAATAATAATTCTTCTTTTAATCTTACCATGTTATCATACACATAACCATGGTCAAAAAAAGAAGCAATTAGGCCACATTTAAATAAACTTTTCCACCCCCAGCGTCACACGCTGATTGCCAATTAAATGGCTGCAACACAACCGGCCCCTAATTTTATATGGCTATACAAGACATAACAATTAAACATACATATGGAGCCATGTAAAACTTAAATGACATATTTTCAAAACTGCAAAGTTAAGCCACCTTACTTTTTTTTTTTTTTAAGTTGGCTCAGCATGTCAACTATTTATGTTGACAGTTCATTTTCTACTAATAGACACAATTTTGTCAATGGTCTTTCAATAATGTTTGTTTTTGTCATTAGGATCTGAAGAGACTGTGGTAATGGGTCGATCATTTAAGATTGCTTCAGCTTCACATAAGACAGTGACCAAGGCTTCATGCGTTAAAGTTTGTTGGTGTAGAACACATATCAGCACCTTTCTAACCAGCCTGATCATGCTTTCCCAAGCACTTCCATGATGTGAAGCTTTTGGGGGATTGAACCACCACTTGATGTCCTTGTGCAGTAAAGTCTTTTCAATTATCCCATTGTTCAATTGTTCAATTTCTCTTTTTAGCTCCTTCTCTGTTCCTGTGAAGTTTGTGCCATTATCTGAGCGGAACTGTGACACTGGGCCTCTCCGACATATAAATCGACGAATGGCACTGATGCAAGAGTCTGTGTCCAGTGAATGTGCTACTTCTAAATGAACAGCCCTGCTTGCCATACACGTAAAGATGACTCCATAACGTTTCACATAGGAACAGCCTTGCTTTACCTGGATTGGCCCAAAGTAATCCACCCCTATATTTGTGAATGGAGGTAAGTCTGGAGTAGTTCTTTCTTTGGGCAGGTCAGCCATTATTTGATCACACATTTTTCCTTTGTGATGCTTGCAAAAAGCACAACTTGACAAGATTTTTCTTGCAGCTGCATTAGGATGTGTGATCCAATATTTTTCCCCCAACCTGGAGAGGATGTGATTTCTCCCATGATGCCTTATTTGTTCATGGATGTGTCGGAGAATTAACATGGAGATGTGCTGATCTTTTGACAGGATTATTGGGTGTTTGCTTTCTTCTGGCATAGCAGCCCTGGACAGCCTTCCACCAACTCTCAGCAGTCCATCCACTACAACAGGGTTGAGCTTGTAGATGGGACTACTCGTTATCACAGATTTTCCAGACAACAAAGCACAAAACTCATCGTTAAATCTTTCCTTCTGGCAGAATTGGATGATAGCATTTTCTGCCATTGACAGAATAATGGGACAACTCTTGTCCCATTAAGCCTCTGGCTTTCGACATTTCCAGCTCAATGTAACTGCAATCCAGAGGAGTATGCAACTGAAGTTTCTTTCTTTTTCGAATCAATTCCAGTAGAGCCTTCTTTAATCTTCAATATCCACGATACTGCGGTTTTCAGTCTCTTCCAATCAGAGTAATACGTGATCAGCTGACTGGTTGCATTGTTCTGTAAACTTGTAGCATTTGCAGTGATCTCCTTCTTGACCTCTGGATCACCTTCACAATAGTGGGCTCCACTTTGCAGTGCGTCCATGTTTCCTTTGCTTTCCACAAGAATTCAGGACATGACAACCATGTCTTGTTGTTCAAAAGTTTTTGGACTGTCACACCTCTAGATGTATCATCTGCAGGGTTTTGTGACGTGTGGATATACCGCCACTGATCCGTGTTTGATGCTTCCCTAATGACAGATATTCGGTTGGCCACAAATGTTCGGAATCTTTTGTTTTCATTGTGGATGTATTTCAAGACTGTGGTGCTGTCGGTCCAGAAACAGGATTCTTCCAATTGAAGCTGTAATTCTTCTCTTACCATCTTGTCTACCCGAACAGCTAGGACAGCGGCTGTGAGCTCCAAACGAGGGATGGTTACTGGTTTTAGTGGGGCCACTCTGGCTTTTCCAAGAGTGAAAGATACATGTACCTCACCTTCTTCATTCTGTAACCTGAGGTATGTTACCGTGCCATATCCTACTTCACTAGCATCAGCAAAGTGGTGCAATTGGGCATTGACAGGTGGTCCAAAGTCACATGGTTTTAAACACCTGCTCACTTGGAACATTGAAAGTCCTTTAAGGTCAGTCAACCACTTGAGCCATTGTTGTTTTAGGAATTGCGGAATTTCTTCATCCCAGCCACAGTTCATTCTGCACAAATCTTGTAAAATGTACTTGGCTGGAAGAGTAACTGATGCAAGGTACCCCAAGGGATCATACACTGAGCTAACGACTGATAAAATCCCCCGTTGAGTTTGCATTCTTTCTTTTCAGTCCATGCGAAAGTTGAAGATGTCACTTTCCATACACCATTGAAGCCCCGAGGCTCTTTCCATTGGGAGTTGGTCCCTGTCCACATTGAGCTCACTCACTTTGTTAGAGTGGTCCTTTTCTGGAATTGCTTGCAGGACTTCGTGATTGCTGATCCACTGTGTAAGATGAAAGCCTCCCTTTTGGCAAAGGTCACCAAGATCTTTAACAATTTGTTTTGCTTTTTCCACAGACGGTGAACTTGTCAGACTTGTCGTCCACGTAGAAATTTCTATGAACAGTGTCAACTATTTCATCTGGAAAGCTGCCTTGATGGTCATCAGCAGTCCTCCTCAAAGCGTAGCATGCACAGCTGGGAGACGACACTGCTCCAAACAGGTGTACAGTCATTCTGTAATCTGTAACTTCATTGGTCAAATCGCCATTGGGCCACCACAGGAATCTCAGAAAGTCCTTGTCTTCCTATGCCACCTTGACTTGGTAAAACATTGATTTTACATCAGATATAAAGGCAACGGGTTCTTGTCTGAACATTAGGAGCACTCCTATTAAAGAACTTGTAAGGTTTGGGCCTTGCAAAAGTTGCTAATTTAAGGATGTTCCTTTGAACTCAGCTCCACAGTCAAAAATAACTCGCAACTTGCCTTTGCGTGGATGGTAAACACCATGATGTGGAATGTA
This sequence comes from Perca flavescens, assembly GCF_004354835.1. Lineage (NCBI taxonomy): Eukaryota > Metazoa > Chordata > Actinopteri > Perciformes > Percidae > Perca > Perca flavescens. Next base: position 27,991,358 of record NC_041333.1, read on the forward strand.
AAACACATTGTCTTCACCACAAGGCAATTCATCCTGTGGGACCTTTTCAGCATATCCATTGCTGATAACATCCTCAAGGAACTTTGTGTACTCTTGTTTGAACTTTTCATTTCTTTCCATTCTAAGTCCGATGAGGCGCTGTTGAGCAACACATCGGTTGTTTGACATTTTCTTTGTTTTTGAATGGCAGTTTTAAACTGTAATGTCCATCCAGCAACTTCACAGATTGTTCCATAATTTCAGTGAATCTTGAATCTTCTCTTGACATTTCTTCTTTGTCCTCAGCATCTCTTTCATTAAAATCATGTTCGTACTGCTTCTCTCATAGCTCGACAGATACTTTATTTACAGTGGCAAGATGGCAGTCATCATTAAGATTGCCTTTCCAATCTTCACATGAGCCATTGACAACCCACCCCAGTAGGGTCTTAATGGCAAAGAGTCCATCTTCTTGGCTGTTAACATCTTCCCATGGTTCCAGCAACTTTGAAGCGTTAGTACCAATTAACAACTCCACTTCAGCCTGGATTTCAGGGATATCGATCTGATCGAGGTAAGACCACTTTGTGAGGTTTTCCTTTTTGATTATGTTTGTTGTATTCACCGGCATTGATTTTTGTGTATAAACATTTGGAAGACTGTGCTACCTTTTTCCATTAAGGCTAGATATTTCAAGCTCCTTCACAATGTATGTTGACACAGATGTCTTTGGGCTCATCGTTAACAAACATATCTTAGATTTTTTCCCAGTCAGGTTAAGCTTCAGTGCAAAATGTAGAAGTTGATCCATTTTCTAAAAAGGCATAGGTCTGAATCACTTTGTTGCCCCTTCTTGCTTTCACCTGAACTGGAAGGATTGGTAGTAGTCCATTACTACCGGCCCCAGTTTGGCTTCCAAAGGTTTGAGCTACAGATGAGTTTCCAGTTGGTTCAGATTTACATGAGTGCGAGCCATCAGTGCTCACTGACTTGTCCAACTTTCTTTTGACATGAATATGTAAAGCTGTTGGATGACTCAGTTTGCATTTTTCACAGGTTATGCGCTTTTCACAATTTTTGCTCAAATGCCCAGTATTGAGACACCCAAAGCAAACTCCTTTTTCCTTTAAGAAGTTGATTTTTTCACCATGGTTGTTTTTGGCAAATCAATGACATTCATCCAGAAAGTGACCTTGTAAACAGAATAAACAAGTGATACTTCTCTGTATGTAATTCTTTTTGGTTACTTTTTCTCCTCATGTTGTAGTTTATTGGTAGCATAGACATTTTTAGTACAGTTGTCACGTTTCCGTTTGGGTTTTTCTGTATCCATATCCTTTTTGATATGCATTCCTCTTTTTTGTGGTTTTAAGATCCTAAGATCCCAAAAAACTGGGTCAGACAAAATCTTGACTTGATGTTCGACAAATTGCACAACGTCACTGAAGTTTGGTAAAAATGTAAAAACAACACAACAGACTTTTGACTCTAGTCTGCCACAAAATAAAGGTTCCATTGACCTCTGCTATTACAGCCTATAGCAGGAAAGCCATGTGTAACTACTAACACTGATGATAGCTCTGTTCCACAGCAGGGCCCGGTCACTGGCATAACAAAAGGGACTGCAGCACAATTCATCTAATTAGTTATACCTGTGCTTAATGAGTCACATTTTGTCCTGCTCAGTACTCAATTGTGGACAGTATTTTTTTACTGATAGACGCTACATTTGATTTGTCATTAATTACATTAAGTTCACTATTTGAGCCTGTTTCTTATGACATAAAATGTGGGGAAAAAAAGTGAAATCATTATTGCGTGTATGTAAAAGTATCTCTTATGCTCCTGTGCAGTTATTACAGTGAAATGTCTGATAAGTTACCATCAGGAAGCCATTGTTCATGGTTTTGCCACAAGCAGATTTTAGGAGGGGGCTGCAGGTGGCTGTGACATGAATTAGGCCTACTAAAGTTGTGGACATCTGTACATGACACGTGTGTGCGCACGCATGACGCACGCACGCACACACACACACACACACACACACACACACACACACACACACACACACACACACACCTGCATTATTTTTTCCCCTAGTTAGACATTTTCTAAGAAGTAAGTTGTTGTATGTGTTCCTCTCTTCTCCAGGCTATTTCATGGATCATGCAGTAAACCGGAAGAACCTGTCAGATAAGAATCATCCCTCACTCCATCCCCAACAAACAGGGTTAACAGAATAGCAAATCCTCCTCACTTTTCACCAAACACTTTCTTCATCCCTTTACTGTAAACCTTTAAGGTTAATTTAATGTAGGGCAAATAAAAACACTTACCTTCACCACTTCCACTCCGTGGCCCCTGCAGGAAACATACTAAAATGTTTATTGATTTCAAACAGGGTTGACAATTACTTAGGCATGTTATGTAGCAATTTGCATTGCTACTGAATGAGGTGCACAACTGTGTAGGCCCTACACTAGATGAGTGTTTTTCTGTATTGCATTAAAATAAAAAGGAAATCAATACAATCTTCATTTTGCTATGGGACCCACTTGCCTATCTATTAAGGGGCCCGACTAACCTGAGGGGGCCCATTCACTTTTAGGCCTACCAGATAGACCACCAGCTCTAAATGTTTTCAAAAGTCGACTTCAACTTACGCACAGAAGTCTGCAAAGGCGTCCAGGTTCATCCGCCTGCGTTTCTTGTCGCTGAGACAAAAGCCAACCCTACGGCTCGACATTTGGCTGTGTGTCTGGGGGCCGCCAGCAGCCGAATGACAGTAGAGACAGACACTGACAGAGAGAGGGAGGTCTGAGTCGGTGACTCGCTCTTCTCCATTCAGCCCTCCCCCTAATACTTCTGCTGACACAGTCCTAATGTCTTTCAAGAAGCGCTTCTACAGATTCATGACTTTCGTCCACAGGTGAAAAGAGAGAGAGAGAGAGAGAGAGAGAGAGAGAGAGAGAGAGTCTAACTGGTAAAATCACAATTGACTTCCTTATTGCTGCCATCCAATAATAGTGAGCGAGGCCAGTGTTCTGCTACATCACCCCCACCTTACTGAACCATAACTGAAAGAGAAAGTAAAAACTTCCATTATTCTGCTTATCGTTCACTTGCAGCTCAGTCATGCTGCTTCCTATTAACTGACCGTCTAAAAAAAGACTTGTCGATTATTTAGGACGATATAAAGATACATTTAGCGCCGAGAAGTTCATCTGAGTTCACGAGGAGAGAAAAAAAAATGTCTCGCGGTTCAAATGCAGGTTTCGACCGACACATCACCATATTTTCACCGGAGGGCCGCCTCTACCAAGTCGGTAAGTAAGACATTTTCTCCGGTGTTTTAGTGCTAGAGCATGGATGCTACTGCAAAAGAGAAGTCTACAACCACTACCACCTGACAGATAGCCTTAATACAATAAACAACAACAAACAATAAAGCATACTGCAATATCGTGTAACATTAGCTAAAGTGGCTATCTGGCTGGTGGAGTGCGGTAGAATCCAAATTTGAACTAAAGTCTTCCTTTTTTAACGTAGCTTAAACCTGTATCAAGTAGCCTAATTTTTTTAATAGGCTGCACTCCGCCATTTTAAAGTAAAATATGAACTCTGGATATGATTTCATACGTTAAGTAGACTATGTTAAATTCTGTTATGCTCATTAGCCTACTTGTAGCTTAGTGTAAATAGCATAGAGGTAAGTAGCTGAGAAATTGTTGGGCTGCTTTGTTCCTCAAATGTAGCTTGTATCTTCATATAGGCCTATCTTGTAGTGATGTGCTTTTTTTTATCCAATTCTGCACTGTTACATTAAAAACCTTTTATTATTTTTATTTTTTTATTTTGTACTGTCTGTATGTCACATGCTGTTATACAGAGTATGCCTTCAAAGCCGTATCCCAGAGTGGGCTGACGTCGGTGGGGATCCGGGGGACAGACAGCGTTGTGGTGCTCACACAAAAGAAAATACCTGTAAGATATTACACACACACACACACACACACACACGAACAAACACACACACACACGCACGCACGTGGATGATGATCTGAGTTCTAGCGCTGAAGTTTTTAGTGAAGCCTCAAAGGAGTCGTGATGCAGCTTTTTGCTGACTTGACAATCAAATACAGTATATGAACAAGATACTGCCATGAAAATGCCAGTTCTCACATTACACATTACTTTTATTTTAAAAGACAAAAAAATAAAAGCTGTATTTTGTCCATCCCCTGTCAATTTCAATATCTAATTGTAATGGAGTCATATCTGATCATAATGTGTGATTGTTGATATTTTCACATGCACAGTGATACATTGATATGTGTCAGCCCAATAACATTTTGTGAGTTGGATGTGACTCTCTGTCCTTTTCGTGACTGCAGGACAAGCTAGTGGACTCTTCCACTGTGACCAACATGTTCAAACTAACCCCTCGCATTGGCTGTGTGATGACTGGGAACGGTGGTATGTATTCAGCACACACACACAACTCATCATTGTTTAAGTAACTGTGATACTTTGATATAAGGACCATGAACAAATGTGAAAAGGATTAAGATGACTTTTGTTTTATTTCACATCAGAAAGCCTGGCTTTTTCAGTTTCTCTACATACAGATAATAAATAACTGGTAAAAAATTGTGTAATACACTATTTATGGGCAGAATGTGTTATTAGTCTTGGTGACATTCTTGTTTGTTTACTGTAATTACATTTATGTCTGGACAATCTGATTAATTTAATAATGTTAAAAAGCTACACTGTCCCCCCTATTCTTTCTTGTGCAGCGGACAGTCGCTCGCAGGTTCACCGGGCACGAGTGGAAGCAGGTGAATGGAAATACAAGTTTGGTTATGACATCATGGCAGATGTGTTGTGTCGCAGGTTGGCCGATATCTCCCAGGTCTACACACAAAACGCCGAAATGAGGCCTCTTGGCTGCTGTGAGTGGGGTTCTTGATTTCTGCCTCTTGGTTTTCATTGCTTTGTTCATACTGTTCTTCATCAACAACTCACTCTGTATTGTTTGATTTTTTTTTAATTATGTTTTAGAAACTTGCAAGGGACCATTGAAAATGACAAAACATACAGTTAATTCACATAATATAGGTGGCATTTTCCACCCACCTTCTATCCTCCTCCCTCTCTCTCCCTCATCTGCTCTCTGCAGGTATGATCATGGTGGCTATAGACCCCCAGCAGGGTCCTGTCCTGTATAAATGTGACCCCGCAGGCTACTACTGTGGCTTCAGAGCCACAGCAGTCGGAGCCAAACAAACTGAGGCCAATAGCTACCTGGAGAAGAAACTGAAGAAAAAGCCTGAACTGACCCACGACAGGACAGTACAGGTAGAGTGAAACTGAGTGACAGAAAATAACATTGAGAAAGGCTTCTATGTGTTTGAGCTAATCACTTTACTCACCTAACTTTCTTTCTTTCCAGTTGGCTATAACATGTCTGTCCTCTGTCCTGTCCTTGGACTTCAAGGCCAGTGAGCTGGAGATTGGCGTGGTCACCAAGGAAAAACCTAAGTTCAGGTAACTTCAGTCAGGCCTAGTGTAAATGTATTTAAGATTAGATCATTTTTTGTTATTCTTATAGTTGTATGATGAATTGACAATGATGATATTGGATGACATGACATTTTATATCCAATGTCCACAGGTCACCTTTACTGTAACATCATAGTGTTCTGCAAAAAAGTTTTTCTGGCTATTATTCAACGCCATGACTTAGAAACATAAGAGTGAATTGTGACTATATTTCATATGTAGTCGGATACTGAATTGGTGACACTAATCTTGGGTGCCCACCTTTAAACTTGATACCTTTTTATTAAATTGCTTCACACATACGTGCAAACTAGTTGCTTTTTGGCAAAAATCGCCGTTTTGAATGGGAAAATGTCATCCACGTGAATCGTGTAGATCCGAAGAGTTTGTATTTGTGGGGGGGGTCCGAGACCCAGTGCTAATACGGCACTGGTGCTTTAACGACCGTTATCTACCAGACCGAATAGCAACACGGATTTCGGTGCCTTATTTAGGTGTCACTTAAATGCCTGCGCATTAGAGGCAACTGAAACATCGCTGCACGGGACGCTAGTTAACACTACACTCGACAGCAGGTAACGTTAGCCTACCGTTAGCTAGCAGCTGGAGTAAACACAGTTAAAATGCTGAGCTAAACGGTGTAAAAGTTTGTCTGTATTTCACTGTCTAGGATTCCAACAACAGTCTGTTGCTGCCGTTGTCTGAAAAACAACACAGCCTCGCCTCGCCATCCTTGTGGTGCATTCAAAGTTATTGTAAAATCCCATCCAGTGGTTGTTTAACATGAATTTACTGCTGAAATAAGTTATTGTTATTTATACATTTTTAATAAATCATTTAATTTTGACCCTGTGGCCTTACTGTACGTACACACCGCCGCCGACTTGAGCTTCTAAAGTTACCAGAAGTCATTCATTTTCAATAGAAGCTTGCTTCTCTCAGCTTCAAGGAGCAGCAAATCTGTCGGCGTCGCATTTCGGGCGTTTTGAGCGTTGTGAGCTACCAGAGCGTCAATCAGAAAGTTGAAAGTATGTCAACTTTATGGTAATGAGCTATGACGCGGTTCAAGCAGCGGCAAGCAGCGGCAAACGCCAGTAACCAATCGGAATATAGACGTCCTTTGCGGTGGCTGATTCCAGAGAAACATATGATGTAAACTTTCGTTACTACCAAAACATTAGTTCCGAGAAAAGGGAGGAAAAGCTCATAATCGTCGTTGCTGGGTTCCCTATTTTTATGATCTGACGTTGTTTGCGTATAGGGACCAGTTAACGTTACCTGCCGGTCACATGGTCTCTAAACAGTCCGCTCACGGTGAAGTCCTGCACGGATCAACAGCTGGCGGCTGCTCGCTCTGCCTGCATTCTGCTGCAGTTCAGCGGCTAACGAGCGAGCTAACTGCTAACAGACACCGCTGCGACCAACAAACAATACCAATTCTGTCATTATATATGTAATTTATAAAAGGTTTCTAGTGTCAGTGTGTTGGCCGTGCAGTGGCTGCTTGTGCTTTGTCTTCGATCGTGTGTTGAACATAATCGAAGAGTGCTGCCACGTCAGAGCAGCCAAAGTGTCAAAAAATAATTTCTGACAAGCGTCCTTGACAGGACGGCCAGAGCTTCTTTGCAGCTCAAGTCGGCGGCGGTGTGTATGTACAGTTAGCAATAAACACGCCGACTGTTGTTTTGTGCTCCTTTTTTTTAGATCAACTTTTTATTGTTTTATATTTTTTTAACAGACAAATACAATTGAACAAGGTGCTCCTTTAAAATATATATATATATATATTATATACGTATAATGTATATATTAAAATCTTTCGGTTCAGGAATGCTTTAGCACCGGGAAAAGGTTGTGTTTTCCCTTTATTCTTCTGGGGGGAGGTTCTTGGTTTCTTGGAGTTATTACAGTGGTGTGAAAAAGTGTTTGCCCCCTTCCTCATTTCCTGTTCCTTTGCATGTTTGTCACACTTAAGTGTTTCGGAACATCAAACCAATTTAAACAATAGTCAAGGACAACACAAGTAAACACAAAATGCAATTTGTAAATGAAGGTGTTTATCATTAAAGGTGAAAACAAATCCAAACCATCATGGCCCTGTGTGAAAAAGTGATTGCCCCCCTTGTTAAAACATACTATAACTGTGGTTGTCCACACCTGAGTTCAATTTCTCTAGCCACACCCAGGCCTGATTATTGCCACACCTGTTCACAATCAAGGCATCACTTAAATAGGAGCTGCTTGACACAGTAAGGTCCACCAGAAGATCCTTAAAAGCTACACATCATGCCTTTGAGAAAGAAAGTAATTGAGATCTATCAGTCTGGAAAGGGTTATAAAGCCATTTCCAAAGCTTTGGGAATCCAGCGAACCACAGTGAGAGCCATTATCCACAAATGGCGAAGACATGGAACAGTGGTGAACCTTCCCAGGAGTGGCCGCCGCCCAAAATTACCCCAAGAGCGCAGCGACGTCACAAAAAATACCCCACAACAACGTCCAAAGAACTGCAGGCCTCACTTGCCTCAGTTAAGGTCAGCTTCATGCCTCCACCATCAGGAAAAGACTGGGCAAAAATGGCCTGCATGGCAGAGTTCCAAGGAGAAAACCACTGCTGAGCAAAAAGAACATCAAAGCTCGTCTCAATTTCTCCAGAACACATCTTGATGATCCCCAAGACTTTTGGGACAACATTCTGTGGACCGATGAGACAAAAGTTCTTTGGAAGGTTGTGTCCAAGTATATCTGGCGTAGAAGGAACACTGCATTTCATAAAAAGAACATTATACCAACTGTAAAATATGGTGGTGGCAGTGTGATGGTCTGGGGCTGTTTTGCTGCTTCAGGACCTTTGCCGTGATAAAAGGAACTATGAATTCTGCTTCCTGAAGGAGAATGTCCGACCATCTTTTTCAAGCAACTTGGGTTCTGCACAATGATCCTAAACACACCAGCAAGTCCACCACCGAATGGCTGAAGAAAAAACAAAATGAAGACTTTGGAGTGGCCTAGCCAAAGTCCTTGAAATATTGAGATGTTGTGGTATGACCTTAAAAAGGCCGTTCATGCTCGAAAACCCTCTAATGTAACTGAATTAGGACAATTCTGCAAAGATGAGTGGGCCAAAATTCCTCCAGGACGCTGTAAAAGCCTCATTGCACGTTATCGCAAACGGGTTGCAGTTGTTGCTGCTAAGGGTGGCCCAACCAGTTATTAGGTTTAGGGGGCAATCACTTTTTCACACAGGGCCATGATGGTTTGGATTTGTTTTCACCTTTAATGATAAACACCTTCATTTACAAATTGCATTTTGTGTTTACTTGTGTTGTCCTTGACTATTGTTTAAATTGGTTTGATGTTCCGAAACACTTAAGTGTGACAAACATGCAAAGGAACAGGAAATGAGGAAGGGGGCAAACACTTTTTCACACCACTGTATATACCTTACACCACTCACTGTTCAGTCCTTAGTCATTGTTTTATTCCTCCTTCCTCTGGTTATTATTCCAAATTTCATTTGTTTTCCCTTCTCACCTTTGTTTTCCCTCCTGTAGGATGCTGTCGGAGGCAGAGATAGAAGCCCACCTGGTTGCCATAGCAGAACGGGAGTAAAGGTGCCATCACAAACTTCATCATAGCATTTCATTTTCAGTGTGCTTGATTTAGCCCAATTTAGCAATACTGTTAGCAACAGTCTGAAAACAAAAGTACACATTTGTGTGTCCAGGAGGGTTAATCATGCACACCTGAAGTAGAAAGTTATTAAAGAGAAAGGTTTGATTTAGTGTTTTACCAGACAGTTCTATTGGGCTTTTAAAGGGAAAAATCAATGTACACCAATAACACAATGTTTAAATTGTGGCACATGAAACCATCGGTAGTGGACAACACAAGCAACACATTCCGAATCCATACTTTACAACATATGTCTATTTGAAATACTGAAGTTATTTTTTATGACCTTAGCTGGTTTTGTTTGGATGTATACAGAATATTTGTCATACAGCTTATTTAATACTATGTAAGCCTTGTTGTCATCTCCACACTTGTAAAGTTGCAATAAAAACATCCATCCTTCATTGTTAACCCCTTTCAAACAACTGTTATAATAAAACTAGAAAAGAAGACTAGAAACACTGTCCTGTTTTTCTTTAAATCAAATAGTTAAGGAAGTATATCAACCTTTATCACTAAAATAAATAGATAGTTCAGGTTTCTTTCCCACATTTTGTCAAATATCCTAAACCAACAAAATTCCCCTTGTTAAACAACAGATGGCATCAGTGAGGTGATAACATTACCTGAGGTTGACTGGTAGAAGGTCAGTTTACTGATCTAGCGGGCAAAGACAGGACTGAATCCACATCTTATTCCAACAAATAATATTGTGTTCACACCCTGAAGAAGGCTGCTTTGTGCCGATACGCGTGGGTTGCTGCCCAGCTCTACTTTTAATATAAGATTTCGATACAAAATAGCCATCTAAATAAAGGCATTTTATAATAATTTTCACAAGAAGAGTGCCTTGGATGCTTTCTTCGAAGCTTTTGTTCCCTTTTCCAAAGAGCACCTTATAATTTGTTTTGAACTTCTGAGCACACACAGTTTTTTCTTCCAAAATAATATTGTGCATTTGGATATGAGTCACTGAGCTAAGCACAGGGATAAATAACAAATACTTTTGTCGGAAGTGAGATGAGGGAGTAGGAGTGGGAAAGAAAATAGAAAGTCGTATGTATCGTGATTTTGTTTTTGCGACGATTTTTAAAATTGATTGTTTTCCCTAGAATTTATATTTTTTATTTATTTATTTTTACTAATAATTCACCTAAATATTTTCTGTTTATACGGTATTCATTTTCAGCAAAATAGATTGAATACAGAAAATAAATGTTATGTACTTCTTTACAAATTAAATAAATGTCAGACTGACTGACTGACATGTGATGTGCATTCTTCTTAGAAAACAATTAGTTTTTAGAGATGTCTCATTTTTTGTCTCTAGAAGTGGATTATTCAACTTTTGTTTTTGTTAAAGGAAAGGAAAATTGCAATACTTCTAAAATCACACTAAATGAAAATTGCAATACAAATCTAATCGGCACTTAAATATCGCCCCAGCCCTATTTGGGAGTACCACAAATGCCAGCGTGTTTAGTTATTTTAGTAGTAGATTGATAGTAAAAGTAGTAGTAGTAGTACAATATTAAAATTGCTGTTTTTAATGATTTATATCATACTGAATTGCATGGCATGTTCACATTGCTGGCTCCCCAGTGCTGTTAATCATACATTCCTTCCACTGAACTGTAGATTATCCTGTGCTACTTCATATGACCACTAGATGGCAATGTTGTGTCTGCATCTAACTCCCTCTGAGTATTTCAGAACAGAATTCAGTGTTTCTCTGGGTGTACTTTTCTATTTGGGGAAACCTATTTAAACAATTATACCTCACAGTCTGTGGAGATTGTGTGTGTGTGTGTGTGTGTGTGTGTGTGTGTGTGTGTGTGTGTGTGTGTGTGTGTGTGTGTGTGTGTGTGTGTGTGTGTGTGTGTGTGTGTGTGTATCAGACAGCCAATCCGTGCATGTTATCTTGTTATGTCTTGTTCAATACATGTAGAAGATTTTCTGGTCACAGACACATTCACACAAACACATAGGTACAATGACAGAGAACAGCAACTTGAGTCTGATTTTACTTTACTTAAAACATTAGAAGGTAACACAAGTAAAATGCTGTGGACTTACAGAATTTGATTACTTTTACAGGGTTGACTCAAAAATAAACTTTATTGCACATGTACACAATATTATTACAATATTATGTATTAAACACCAACAAAATCTTTTCCATTTTTACTTACTTGACCCAAAAGCTTTGGGTAAGGCATTATGTGAATAAGAGTTATAACATACAGCCTTTCTATGTATTTGTGATAGTGGAGAGTTGCCCAGAATACAGTGCCTTAATTTTGACCTAAACAATTACTGTACACTTACAGTGTCTGTGTGAGATACACACAATAGAGACACACATTGTAAGTCTAAATTTCAGATAGATCATAATTTTAAAAGGAACGAACAGTATTATATACACATTAATATATTGAGTAAATATTTTTTGTAAGCACCAATTGTCAACAATATCGTGATATTAGATTTTTTCCATATCGCCCAGCTCTAGTCAATAACACACAAAAAAGAGACTAATCTGTCACAATTACTCACTACAACTCACTTCTTGGGCAGAGAGGAGGAATAGTTAAATAGTGGATGCTCAGTTTGTTTGCAGATACAATTAGGATTTAGGCTGAGAGGCTTGTGTCAGTGATTCTCAGTGAGAGCAACAAAAAGCCTTGCTAGTCTCTTTAAAGCTAGGAGTGTGAGACGGTTCTAAGTTACATTGATAGGCCTCTTAACTTAATTCTTCTCTGTGTCCACTTTACCTTACAGGCCCAGACAAAGTGTTGCACTGCAGCTTAAAGCCAATAAGAGATACATGACTATGAATCAAATACATGTACTTTTCACAGTATATTTGGTGAAAGAAAAATGACTTAAAAGGCCTTTGAGGTTGATGTAGTAACTGTTGACTTGAAGGTGCACGTCTCATGTTGGTCTCTTCATTCTCATGTCTGGCACTACATGCACATGATAACCTGGGGGAACACAAAAAAGAGAACCACTGTTAGGAGCAGCTGCAGGCATCCCCATTGCATGAGTGCAGAAAAAGTCACATGGAAGAGAGTCAGTCGTCCAGTTGTTTACTGCAATCATGCGAGCAATCAGTACACCATGTCAACATGTTGTCACAGGGATCAAACTGGTGGGCATGAAGTTGTACGTACTGTATGTTGTCCATACCAGCTAGATTATTCATACAGGTCATGGAATTGGAGCACGAGGGTGCTTAAACCTGCAATAACTGACTTTTTTGGCCACAGCAGAAACAGGTTGTAAACACAACATTGACGTATCGTCATCTTTAATGTTTATATGGGGAACTTGTCAGGAAAAAGTTGCATATTTACACATCCAGCAGTTACGAAGAAACAATGTAATTTACTTGGACTCGTGTTTGTCTCTACCTGATAAATGTAAGTCCAATATTTACTCTCTTTAAGCTCTGTTTTTGGTCTCTCCCAGTTCTTGGGGGATAATATCTGGCTTTTGTTGCTGAATGCTTCACTATGTTTACCAGCTAACTATTTCTAATTTAGTCTGTTTGCCATTTGGTGCTGAGAAGACAGTGTTCTGTGAGTTTTTTAGCTGAAAACAGCTGCCTGCTGCGGCCCAAATATGACGCTATGAGAGCGGTGAAAGTGTACCAAAACAGTAAAGTTGTGGGCCGAACAGCTAAACAAAGAGCTGAAACTCACTTTAAAGCTCCGTAAAGCTGCAGATTCAGATGCTACTGTTGTCTGTATGTCCGTCAATTGATACATTGTTAATTTACAAATATTGGTTATATTCTAGTTCTTATTTTCTCAGCTTTGGCTTCTGACATTAATACATTTTCTTTGTCATATTTTAACATTCTGTTCATTGCGCCTACTCCATATGCTTCATGGCTGAGCTTTTCCTCCTCTACTACACCCCTACATTTATATCACTTCTCTTCTCCCAACCATGTTATCCCCCAAATCCCAATCGTCCACTACCTCAGCCACCTTAGCCTTTCAATTTCTGCTCCTCTACCTGGTTGCCGCACCTTGATCTCTACCCCAACCTGTTCACCTCCTTGTCGCCCAAAGTCCTCAGACTCCTACTCCTCCACACCACATTCTCCTTCCTCTCTGCCATCACCCCCTTCCTCCCTCCCCTGATATGAAATGTTGACCCTGTGGCTGGTGTCTCCTGGTACTGGGACTGCCTGCCAAGCTGAATGGGCCCAGGGCATCGGGTAGCCATGCTGTGTGTGTGTGTGTGTGTGTGTGTGTGTGTGTGTGTTGGGTCACGGCGTGGGGATTAGGTGTGTGTGAGTGATTGAGGGTGACAGCGGCCCAAGCATTAGGGGCCCTGTGGCAGATTTCGTTGGACTGTTTTAGACACACTAAGCTGGATTTACCAGCCGCAGTGTGTCAGCAGTGATGCAGCCTGCCTGGACCTCCTACAGAACACACACACACACACACACACAAATACACACAACTGCAAGCACACACACTCGCTGACCCTACCTATCTACCTGCAACCAGTCTGACGTCCCATCAACCCTTACTCTCTGTTTTTCTTCTATCCATCCCTTACTGATAACAGTTAAAAATGTCTTCCTGCTGTTACATTTCAAATGCCCTTTAGTTTGTTTCAATCTTTTCACACTACAGTAAATATGCTGAGGAACATGGACTCTAAGCATCACCCCGCACCCAAAACAAACATAAGGGCCTAGTCAGCGAACATTTGCACATCATCCAGTTCATTTTAAAGGAATGACTACAAGCAGTATATTACCTGAAAAGCAACAAAGTAAATTGGAGCACCACTAACTTTTTTGTGAACTTTAATTTTATTTTTTTTACTGTCAAAAGGTCTGAACATTGTAGGCCTTGAAAGAAGTGCTCACATTGTAGAGTCCACAATGAAGAACGCTATCCTTCTAGCTAATACTGTTTACATGTAATTAAATACTGGACTGGCAAAGTAAAGATTGTGGTGCAAAAGCCTTGTGATGTAGCAGTTAATTGTGATCGTGGTTGAATAGATGTAGGTGTAACTGTGTGTTAGCGAGCTACGTTCTGATACTAATATGCTTATCTACAGTGAAGTTGCATGCTGGGTGTACTGCTGTGTGGTCACTTAACACAGGGGGTATGTGAGGCCACTGTGGCCCCTCATGTCTGCACACACATGTATTGATGCTTGATTGTGTGTTTCTTTGTGTGACTTGTGCACACCATTGTCCATGTGTGTGTTTGTGCAGACACCTGTGTGTGTGTGTGTGTGTGTGTGTGTGTGTGTGTGTGTGTGTGTGTGTGTGTGTGTGTGTGTGTGTGTGTGTGTGTGTGTGTGTGTGTGTGTGTGTGTGTGTGTGTGTGTGTGTGTGTGTGTGTGTGTGTGTGTGTGTGCTCCCAGATCTCTGTTACAGCCTGTCCATTGTGAAGGAGAGTGTTGAGCAAGATCCTGACCCACAGGCGGGTACTAATCAGACGCATTCCTTGGGATTAAATGGCCAATTAACAATAAGAGAGCCATTGTAGCCCTGTCTCCTTGTGCGTCACAGTTAAAAGGTTTTGTGTGTATACGTGTCGCAGTGAGCACGTGTGTGACTCTATTTGTGTGTGCGAGGACGTGCTTTTGTGTGTGCAAGGTGCTATTTGTCATTCAAAAAGCACTCTTTGTGATTTTTCTACCAGCATGTTGCACAGCTCCTGCACTGCTCAGGTTTTAAATTCACATGCACGCTATAGCTTCATAAAGAGAGATTACATTTAAAATGTGTGCAGTTTAAAACAGACTTGTGCGATGGATAGAGTGAGAGATGGTGCATTATGGGTCCTGCATGCCAAATAGTAACTGCAAGTCACAAGATGCGTGTGTGCGTGTGTTTGAGTGTTCTTAATGATGCATGTTAATCCAGGGGTTTGTTCAGGCACCATTGGTGAGTCCACTTGGCCTCATTTTCAAAGTAATGCAAACAAAATAATTAATATTCTATGGTATCCATTGATGTATCTGTGCTGCTGTGCATGTGGTGTGTCTATTATGTGTATGCATAAATGTGTACTTACCTAGTGTGTTTAATAACCATGCATGTGTGTGTCTGTACGGTGCGTATATGCATCAGTGTGGCACGTGTCGGAGTGTGGCAGAGGATTAGTGAGGCTCAGGGCCTGTTGCTCCATTTCCATGATTACTACTGTCTACTGCCATATGGGGTGGTGGGGGTGCAGGTGGGGGCGGGTGGTGGTGTGGAGGAGAAGGGGGGGTGGGGGTACAAGCTACTGTACCACGCTATACACACACACACACACCACACACACACAGACACCCCCCCCACACACACACACACACACACCATGAGGGAATTCATATGAAACCACACATAAATAACATGAGCTTTGTTTTAACAAGTTTAAGACTGTGTGTGTGTGTGTGTGTGTGTGTGTGTGTGTGTGTGTGTGTGTGTGTGAGAGAGTGTGAGTGTGTGTGTTGTCCATACATTTGCCCCTGACAAAATGCATAATAACCTCTTTCTATACACACCTAATGTCTGTACATTCGGCTCGATTTTTTTTAATTGTTATTAACACTAAATAAATGAAGTGAAGTAAGTATAAAAATCTCTATTTCTCTTCACTTTTAAATCAGTGGTTTTGACTGGAGTTACAACGATTTTTTTATGAATTCTAATAACATGTAATTAGAATTATAAGTTTATAATAATTTACCTGTAAAGAAAAGCTGCCTCATAGAACCGGTTAGCGGTTAAAGAATATGTAGTTATCGCTGGCATTTAAAATTAAGAGTAATGGAGCTGCATTTTTATTTTATTTATTTTTTACAAATAATTGATGCAACCTCTTTTATAGAGGTATTATGTACAGAGACATTGATACACTCCAATTATTAGAGTAAAACATTTCCACATGGTTTGATAACAGTCTGGTTGTACAAATGCAACTGAAATTGCTCATCTTATCTAATTACTAATTAATAAGTGTATGACTATGAGGGCATGAACAGGTGTTGACTTGTTAAAACCCCAGACAGTGGTCAAGGAGGGGGCTAAATGATGACAGTGAACACACACACACACACCACCTGCTGCTGTCTGCAGCGGATTAGAGCTCTGGGTACTCTCAGAAGACAGCAGGACATACACATACACGCAGCAGGGGGTTCACTGTCTGTGAAATTGATCAAGATGCTGAGGCCAGACATTATCTACAGATGAACTCATGGTCATAGACACTATGCATGCGCCAAGGACTGCTGCTTAATTTGTTCCAATGACAGAGAAAGATTTTTTTTAAACTGAAACTTCACAACCATCCAGTTCTAGGCTGGTTAACACGTCTCAACCGGGGAAATAACTACTGACTACAGGACTGTTCTTACAACAATCACTAAAACAATCGCCCCCCCTGGGAGCCATGTTACCATGTCTGAGTGTAAGCCTTCAAGTGATGGGACCAACCACAGTTTTATTACAGTCACAAAGCTGCATGTTCCTGCTACAGACCTTAAGTTTGTCTTTACTCTGAGACGAGAAAAGCTGGAAGTGTGTTCAAAAAACATAAAAATAAGTTATCCAATGAATTTTGTTAAACACTGGCATGGTTTTGGAGTAAATTATGTTAAAGCATAAATGTAAAATAGCACCATAAATAAATATTCCTTAATTCCCAAAACTTTGTTACAGTCATTACAACTACTTCCACTGTCAGTACATGGAGGATAACTGGTAGAAAATTATATTGAGTAATTTTGTGCAAATCTTGGCAGTGGACCTAGGTCAAAATTGTTTCCAGATATAAAATAATACAGTAGAATTATAAACATCAATATTTTAGGTCTGTAATGTGCACTACACTTTTGTGAAATTAAATTACGTGAAATTAAGCAGCTAATGTGTAAATACTGAACAACATAAACGTAAGTTATTGAGCTTTTGATGTAGTTAAGTGTGAGTAAATTAAACAGACGCTACTGTTCTCTGTCTATGCAATTTCCTGTAAGTTAATATGCACACATTATGAATGCACACTTGTACTCTTATAGTTCATTATTATATAAGCGACCACAGCCTGAGTTTATCCTTAGCCTCGACACATGATAGACTGCTGACAAACCAAGTCCTACTAAATGGACACACACACACGCACACACACGCATGCTGCTGCACAAAGTATACATACACCAATGGCATGTAATGGCAGTCTAACAGCAGGGCTATTTAATGGAAACTTTATGCAGTATGGAGCCATCTCATATGGCCCATTGTGTTACTGTAGATGGAAGAGGAGTGTTGTGCAGAGAGACACATGGTCTGGTCTGGACTCACGCAGAGTAATCCTCACATCACTTTAATAAGGAGTTACCAAACACACTATGACCTCAATGCATACACACACACACACACACACACACACACACACACACACACACACACACACAAACACACACACACACACACACACACACACACAACACATGTTTTTATGTATTAACTATATTACTATACAGTATAGACAGTTGCAGTAATATCATAAATACCTATTTAAAACAATGAAACTCAATGAAAATCAAACTTAGTTGTAAAATGACAGCCTATCAGTAACTAAATCTAAAACAATAAAAGCAGAACAAAATTCACAGCAAGACCCTCAGAAAACTAGGTCTGCCCCAACGCCCCTCCCATACCCCCCTTCCCATCTGCCTCTCTCTCTCTCTCTCTCTCTCTCTCTCTCTCTCTCTCTGTATTTATCTATATTCTTCCACTTATTTCTATCATCATGTTCCTCTTCTCTTCCTTCCTTCCACCCCATCCACAACTTCCCAGTAACAATTTTGACCTAGTTCCTTTACAGCAAGCACCACATGACTTTCTCCTGGTCTGCCTCTCACTCAGTCTTCCTCTCCATCACACACACACACACACACACACACACACCACTGTGGCCCTCTCTGTCAGTGCCGCTCCTTCCCGTTCCATAATGCTCCATTACCTTATCAATAGTGATCGATGCAGCCACAGAACTGAAGGTCCTGCTCTCTGTCCCTGTGCAGCGAGCGCTCTGTTCTCTCCATTCACCCTTCCTCTGTCAATCTGGCCACAAACCCCTCTTTCCTCCCTTTATCCCGAGGTAAGATACTTACTTTTCAGATAAAGCATATTATGATAAATCGGCTGAACTCTGTGCGTGTGTGTATGTGTGAGAGTGTGTAACTGTCACACACACACACACACACACACACACACACACACACACACACACACACACACACACACACACACACACACACACACACACACAATAAGCACACAGTGAACATCACAGACAAAAATACAGTGTGTGTATCGAACAACATGATGTCAGAGGTACTTACAGAAACCTGTAACAGCTGCAAGTGTGTTTATATAATGCGTGTGTGTGTGTGTGTGTGTGTGTGTGTGTGTGTGTGTGTGTGTGTGTGTGTGTGGTGTGTTCATGTTTTGGGTCTTTTTGGACGTGATGGTTTTAAGTTTATTAATCATTCAGTAATGGAGACACAAACAAATGATTAGGAGCCTTTTTCTCTTTTCATGTTTTCATCATCAGCAGCATCATACACAGAAACAGCAGATCGGAATCAAATGCACTTAACATTGACTGGTTTACCAGGGAGGATTCTGGGAAAACTTCATTTTTAAATCGAAACAAAAAAGCTAGGCCTTAGTTTCTGTTAATAAAAAGGGCCCAGAAGGCTTCATCAGAATGATGATTATGTTGAAGTCTGAGTAAAATTTTGTTTCAATTTCAATTTGAAGTCCTTTTTCATTTTTGATGTGCTGAAGTGATTGTAAAGTTGATTTAATAAAATTCAGTATTACACAAGTAGGCTGACCACACTGAGGACGACTATGTGCTTCCTTTTTTACTTTAATTGTCTTAAAAATGTTTGCTCTCTGGCTCTTACTGTAGTCATTGAATGACGCATGATACATGTTTGCTAATGAAATGGGATGAGAGAAACGGAGCATATGGGCAAATGTTCTCTAACAAAGTATGACGGAAGTTTAGGTCAACAAGGGGAATAAATGAGTTTGGAGAAAATGAAAACTAAATGAAAATACAATGGCTGTGTTTGCCTTTGGGACGTGGATGCGTGCTTGAGAGCAAAATTAGATGTTTATGAAATGCTGTGTTGGTCTGTGTGTGTGTGTGTGTGTGTGTGTGTGTGTGTGTGTGTGTGTGTGTGTAGGAGTGTAGATTAGATGTACTAAGCCTCTTATGTGCTGCTTGTCCTTAATTTGTGTCTGCTCTGGGTCCTAGTGCGTCCAAACTACCAGCAGTCCTTCAGCACAGACATTTCCACACTAACAACTCCAAACATCACGTTATGCAATAAAAAAGGCTACATAGTCGTGATTTTAAAGTGAATTACTTATCTTAGGCCATGCGTTAATATAATTATGCATATGTCCATATAAAAAAATAAGATTAAACTACTCTATCAAAAATAATGACTGAAATGATTAAAACTAGACAATGAACATCATTAATTTACAAATTGTTGCTGGTAACTTTTTTTTTGATAATTTCGTTGTACCAAAGATTTCACAACCTTATGGACAAATCAGTGTGTCTATGATATCTCAGGAACTTACTGACTTTGCTTATTCTACTTGGTAGAGTGTAACTACAGTATCACTATGGGAATTTAGAGTGTAATTTACAATGGTATTTGCACAGTGGGCCTAACCCAAAATCTATTAATCACTTTCATTGCAGTAACTCAAAAACAACATTCGTATTCTAGTTTTTTCTCGATATTTTACAATGGAACAATAATTTTAGAGCCATATAGAGAGCCAGAGATAAATGTATCGTGTTTTATTGGCATGCACAAACGCCACGGTTGAAGGCCTCTTGTAGGCCTATCTATCCATTGCATTTAAAATCAAAATAGCATAAAACTATTAACATAGGCCTACTAAAGTGCGTAAATACGTAGGCCTATGTTGAAATATGCAGAATATTTCTCAAATTCAATATATAAAATGCAACAGAAGATTCTGAGGGAAGCAGGTGCGCGAAGTGTGCGCGTGCACAGCAGTGCTGTGCGCAGTGTCGCGCGCTCTGAGGCATATCTGAGGTCTCTCGCTATTCCCGCCGGTTTTTTTTCCTCTCTCTTTCTGTCAGTTGGAGGTCTCGAGACATTCTTATTGTCGGAGTCCCCACAGTTAGGCTAGCTCGAGTAGGCCTATTTGTCCTGCGGGCGGCTAGTTTATTTCAAGCTGCCCGAGCAGCAACAACAAAAGACAACAAACAAACAAACAAAGCGTAGGCCTACCTGATGTGAGCAGCAGGTGAGGCATCCACTGGAGACTAAAGGTATCCTGACGTTCACAGCCACAGGCCGAACAGCTACACACACACTCACCTCAGCAGGTGAAGACATATTATTCGAGATTTAGAAACGTTCAAACACGCCCGTAAAGTCTCTCTGTCGCTCTGTGTGTGTCTTTATATCTCCGCTTTGGCTTTACAGAGCTAGATAAACCCCTTATACAGTTTGGGCTGTAGCTACATGGGTCTGTGTGTGTGTGTGTGTGTGTGTGTGTGTGTGTGTGTGTGTGTGTGTGTGTGTGCACGCGTGCGTGTGTGGATTTTAAACTATAAGAAATCCGATTCAATTAACAATCGCAGAGAATCGGCTTTGGACACTGTGAAATTGTCTCGCAGCAGAGGATGGCACAGGACAAACAGAGACACGAGACACGACGCAGTAGCCTATAGCCTACAGTTCGACAAAAAAAACCGAGGCCTCTGTTGTGTAGAAATAAAACAACAATGCAATAATATTAGGGCCTAGCCTACCTTTAGTTACAACTATCCTTAACTCTGACGCATGTACCGGTTTTTAATTCTGGAAATAGCCCTATGTGTGACTATAAAGCTGTAAGGCTATAGAGCTGTAAGGCTATACAGCATATTTGAATATAAAGCATTATAGAACGTGTAGGCTAGCAAATAAAACATATTAGGCATATGTCTTAAATATTTCAGTAGGCCCTACACATAATTCAGTTATTTATTTTAAGTTACACTATTAATGTTCCCGTGGAACACATTATCCTCCTATAACTTGGTGTTATATTATTATTATTATTATTATTGTTATTATTATTATAAATCTATGATATAGGTTTATACATTCCTAAAATAATATTAATGTAGGCCTAGGTCTACCAATCAATTATGCAAATCAACCAGTCTTATTATTATTATTATTATTATTATTGACAGTATAGTGAATGAATGGATGGGCCGGAGGGAGCATGTTGGGGATCAGAGGGGGATTTAATAGAAGAACAACGCGGTCTTTGTGCTGTTTTTAATCCGGCCTGTACCCCCTTCTCCGCCTCTCGGTTGCTCTACCTCTGCCTCCACACGCAGGCAGGGTCGCCTAATTATTTTAGGAGGCCAATTTTGAAAATAGTTTAAAACCTGCATGGAAAAGACTCGAAGCCTAAGATTGAAGATTCACCATAATTGTAAGAAGCAGCCTAAACTGTCCAAGTGCCAAACAAACTGTAGGCCTAATTCTGTATACATTCCTTTCTTCTTTTTTTAATTATTGTTATTATAATTTGATATTGTTTTTTCAAATTGCTACTCTTTACTAATTATGTAGGCTATCAACAGGTGCACAGTGCTGCTGCAACGACACTGTTGGAGCTTGGATCATAGCATGAACGTTTCAACAAATGTATAGCCTATAAGAGACACTGAATAAATCTAAACACCTCATACTTAGCATGACAGGCCCAACATGAATAGCCTATAATCACGGTGTGTGTGTGTGTGTGTGTGTGTGTGTGTGTGTGTGTGTGTGTGTGTGTGTGTGTGTGTGTGTGTGTGTGTGTGTGAACGCCCAGGAGAGAGAGAGAGAGAGAGAGAGAGAGGGAGGGCACTGGGTGTCTACTTGTAAGAAGTTACTTCTAATTAGCCAGCCTCTTCTTACTCGCCTCACTTGTCCACTGTGCAGATCCAGATCCTCTTCTCAGAGACCAGGGACCGCTTGGGGCCCCTACACTTTTCAGCACCCATCAGACCGCAGACGGCCGAACTGTTGTGGAACGGCTGCTTTTGGTACCTTTCACCTGGCGACGTCGGTGCGCACCGCAACTTGGATAGAGAAACTGCATTATAGCACGGGTCTTGTTTAATTAGCCTTTATCATTTATTTTAATGCAGTGACGTCATTTATAGTCTTGGGTTGATTTAAGTTGACGTTATCCTTCTTATCTGAATAGAGGAAGCATAAAATATACACCCGGTCTCTAAATCAACGGTGCTTTTACGCATCAGGTTCGAATAGGTGTAAAGACGCATCGCCGTTACATCTTCAGTTAGAGGGGCCTGGCTTGGTTCGACAGCACTAATTCAGACAAAAACAACTAAGTGACAAACAACCCAGGGTAAAAGAAAAACACAGAGGGAGGGAGTGACAGAAAAAAAGACGAGAGAGAGAGAGAGAGAGAGAGAGCGAGAGAGAAAGAGAAAGAGAGAGACACCCCCCTGGAGACTAGCTAGGAGACCCGGCCCCCGGCCTGAGAGAAGGAGAGAGAGAGTGAGGTAGTGAGGGAGTGTTTTAAAGCCAGCAGGAGGCATGATGTCCTACATTAAGCAACCCCATTACGCCGTGAACGGGTTAACGCTGTCCGGCCCGGGCATGGATCTGCTCCACTCCGCCGTTGGATACCCCAGTAAGTAATGGCTTTACTTAAGTAATTACTTATGACTGTTTTTTTTTTGGTTCAATAATTTAAACATGTCTTTTAATTGTAGTTTCAAGTGTAAAAAGTGAATTTTGATATGCAGAAACTGAAATAATAACAAAAATGTCGTTAGGCTATGTCTTTTGCATATAATGGTCTGTTAAAAAAAGGACCAACTTATGTGCAAGCTATGTCATTCTTTTTTTATGTATCAGTAAGGTTATGCTTTATGAGTATGAATAGATGTCTCTGGTTCTTCAGCCATCAGAACATGTGTTCACTTGACCTATAAGTTCAGCGGATTATAGAGTCAAAAAACAATAAAAACGTGTGTGAATGGAAACGCAGGCTGTTCTCACACAGACTTACCATCAACACAGACTCCAATCTGTTGCTCTTATCGTGTAACCTATTTACAAAAGGATGCTTATTGGATATTATTTTGTGCCATCATGTTGTTTTTCCTGAATGAACACTTCTTATATTGTTTGGATGGGTTACGTGGCCTGATCAGCATCTGTCATCTTTGAGAAGAGAGTTTGAATGAAACGATGCCGAGGTTTGGCACCGATGACAGAAGGCGTGTTACAAAGCTTGGCCTTCTTGTCGCAGATTAGAGTTAAATCAAAGAAGAGTTAAGACTTTTTTTTTTTTTAATTCAGACATGCTTTGGAATGACTTTCGTTTCTATACTTTGTATATTTCGATTCGACTAATTAAAAACATCCATTATCAAGACATTTTTTACTCAACACCGCATTTCTTCAGATATGACACGACATGCCAATACGGTCCGATGAAAATTACCTAATCAAACTTATTAAACTTCATCCTATTATTTTGCAAAACGTGTTTTGAAAAATCCATATTCTCGGGCAGTTTATAAAATAAAGAACCGGGAAAAAGTTTTATTATGGCGAATTCAAGGGGGGAAATCAAACAGGCCTAATCTACTTGATTCATAGCCAATCGTTGACATTTCATTTTGTGGAGTTTCCTATTAAAATAGCGTATTTTAATAATGCATTAAGGGATTTTAATAGCCTAATTACGATTAGAATTTTGTGCTATTTTCAATCTATCGGCCGGCTGAATTGTGAAGGTTTTTTTTTAATGTATGAGTTAAATGTTTGAACCACCATAGATACATATTTTAACAATTTTGGTGCATACTATTTTAAATACAAACATAAAAAACAATGCAATCATATTAATAATAATAATAATAATAAAAATAACATCGATTTTTTTTTCTCTCCATTGTAGACACCCCGCGTAAACAGCGTCGGGAGCGCACCACCTTCACACGCGCACAGCTGGATATCCTCGAGGCTCTGTTTGCCAAAACGCGCTACCCAGACATCTTCATGAGGGAGGAGGTGGCCCTCAAGATCAACCTGCCCGAGTCCCGAGTCCAGGTAAAACATTACAAACAAGTATACAGAATATTGTTTTCAGAATGATATTGTTTTAAAATTGTATTACATTCATGTCATAATTCATTTTGCACTGCACTGGATAAGAGTTGAAGAAGGAGATTTGATAATCAAGTATTGATTATATAATTAACCTCCTCTCTGATGCACCCCTTCCTTCTTCCAGGTCTGGTTCAAGAACCGTCGTGCCAAGTGCCGCCAGCAGCAGCAGCAGAGCACCGGCCAGTCCAAACCACGGCCCCCTAAAAAGAAGGCATCCCCTGCTCGTGATGCTAACTCTGAGGCCAGTGCCAACGCCACCAATGGATCATACAGCCCTCCTCCCCCTCCTCCAGGCACCGGCATCACCCCCAGCTCCAGCTCTGCCAGCGCCACGGTGTCCATCTGGAGTCCAGCCTCCATCTCCCCGCTGCCAGACCCCCTGTCTGCCTCCACCACCCCCTGCATGCAGCGCACCACCTCATACCCCATGACCTACACCCAGGCCCCAGCCTACAGCCAGAGCTACGCAGGCTCCTCCTCCTACTTCACTGGCCTGGACTGTAGCTCCTACCTGTCCCCCATGCACCCGCAGCTGTCGGGCACCGGAGGCGCCCTGAGCCCCATCACAGCTGCCTCGATGGGTGGGCCTCTCAGCCAGTCCCCCGCCTCGCTCTCCTCCCAGGGCTACACAGCAGCCTCGCTGGGCTTTGGAGCCGTCGACTGTCTAGACTACAAGGACCAAGCTGCCTGGAAGCTCAATTTCAATGCCACTGACTGTCTGGACTACAAAGACCAGAATTCCTGGAAGTTCCAGGTCTTGTAAATAATAAGAAGTGTGAGGTGGGGAGGGAAGGGGATAGGGGAAGAAACAAGAAATTGAACAAAATGTAAGTAGGGTGATCCCAGTTTACTTTTGGTGTGTTTTAGAAGAAGGAAGAGACCTTGGGACACAGCAATCAATTAATCATATCGGTTGAACAACAAATCAGCGGAAATAATTTCTTCATTTTTGCTAGTTCAAGAAATTTTTGTGTGGAAGTAAACTGATCTGTTGATGCTTGACTTGGTGATTGTAAAAAAGAGATGACAGTTAGTGTTCCTAAGTTAAGCAACATAGAAATCAGCCTTGAAATCAATGAATGGCTGTGTAAAAGGAAAACAAGACTGCGATATCTGTACAATAAAATGTTATTAGTGAGGAAGAACAACAGCTTTAATTGTCCAGCTCAGTGGTTTTGGGCCGAAG
Organism: Perca flavescens; assembly: GCF_004354835.1. Classification (NCBI taxonomy): domain Eukaryota; kingdom Metazoa; phylum Chordata; class Actinopteri; order Perciformes; family Percidae; genus Perca; species Perca flavescens. Next base: position 28,017,000 of record NC_041333.1, read on the forward strand.
TTGTGATTTAAATACAGTGTAACTATATTACTGATCACAAAAGAATTTAAAGTGAACACGCATAAACAAAGGTGGTGACTTGTCACATGCTAAATGCCTCCTTTCGATTGATAACTCGAAAAAAGTAGTTTTGGTTAATAGAAATTCCACCTGCCTCCACTTGGACCACATTTGAAGAGCTTCCACAGTGACATACAAGTTTACTGCTTAGACAGCCTTGAAATGGACGTGTTAAAGCACAGAAAAGCTGTTACTAGAGCCCAAGCTCATGTTTATTTCTTCCTTACACCTTGTCTTGTATTTTCTGTGATGTATTTCTTTTATAAAGCTGCTTTTCATCAGCAAGCTGACTCAAAAAGCTTTGAGCCAAACGACTCAACTAACCCAAACTGACATGTTAAGGAGGTGTCTTTACAAGGTGGCCGCTAATTAAAAAAAAAAAAAAAAAAAACATGAGAAAAAATGTTTAGCAGACAGACACTGATGATTCCCAGTAGCCTTGTGTGATACTGACCCTCTGCAGCCTGTGTGTGATACTCGCGGAGGTAGTAGAGTTGGTCACTGAAGTGACTGCAGTACAAACCTGTTGCCTTTGAGCATGGTTGAAATCATTAGCAGAATGGCTCGTTCATTGTTAGTTTAATAGGATCAATTCCAGACAATTTGTGCAACAATGGTCGCATTGTGGCTATTGGCAGCCGAGTAGATTTCCCCCCTCCCAGTCCATCTCACAGTGTTTGCATGAGGTTAGCGGATTGCTGAAGCAGTTCATGAATCTACAAATGACTTTATTATTATAAACTTGTTTTGCTGATAAACTGCTCCAGTGAGGCATTTGATGGGAGAGAAGTCTGCACCAGAGAAAGGGAAGGGACTGGGCCGCCATGCAGCCCCCCTTTGCACAGAGAGTTTGGTGCCTCTCTCAACTTCAACCTGTAAAGATGTGATGGGTAACCCTTTATGTGTTTGATGTATCGTTTGATTTTGATTTTTTTTTGTATTAGACTTAAACAATATTTCTTTTAAGAAATTGTGAATTCGTTGAAGTAAAAATTGTGGTAATTTGTTTTGAATATTATTATCAGTATTATTACTATCATCATTAATATTTTGTCTTCAGCTGACATGGACATTGCTAATATACTTTTTTTTGTTCTTTTGTAAATATTAAAACTTGAAAATGCAATCATGTCTGGTATCAGCAATAAGTTGTTACGCAGGCGCTCCACCCAACAGAATCTCTCTCTCTCTCTTTCTTAATTTCTAGAAAACTGCCAACTTTTTATTTGTTTCTGTTTATATTTTTCTGGTTTCCGCTTATTCTTCTTTTTTTCAAACTCAGGGGTTTATCCAATAAAAGTAGCATTATTAGGATACAATGCTGTTAATGCTTCTTAATAATTTACTGTACTTTTATCTTTTGCATTACTATAATCTTCTCTGCTTATTTTTTCTGACATGAATTATTTTGTATATTTCATTTGTCTCTTGTGTTCGACCAGTCTCGCCACTACCATGCTAGATAGCTATGATGTTTCTGAGACATTAAACGACTTCATTAAAACTTTGGAGTCATTGTGTTCTGTAAGTCATTGGATTGGACTGTTTAATTACTGAATATTGAGGGTCAGTGTTAAACCAAGGTAGGGCTATATGACATGTGCCCCTTTTGGGCTCCAATAGGAGAAAAAGGGAGTGTTGGACATCCAGGAGAGGGGACATAGGGATTCAGTTTCTGAAAACGTTCCACTTATCCATACAAGAGGTTGAGTGAGCATAAGGCAGAGATGAGAGGGAGCAGGGCAGAGAGGACAGGAAACAAACTAGAACTAACAATAATATGCTCCTGCCAGCACTAAACTGAACCACAGATGGGCAGATTATTTTGGATTGCTGAATGTTTCTGTGTTCCTGCCATCGGTAGTCCAGAGGGTCATCGCCACTGGGGTTATGAGGAGTGTAGTGGATGAAAGGTTTTAGGGATGTTCGCTCACATTGAGATGCTTAATATCTTGAAAAAAAGGCACAAATCACAATGACACAATACACCTAGTAGAAGAAAATGTGTTTCCTCATAATGAAGGGTCCAACCCAGCATGCAATACTCACTGCTGTCAACAGGTGCTGTTGTTTTTAGCAACACTAGCAGCATGGGTCTATGTATGGCAACGTCAGTCTGTCGGTCCACCACTTTGGTCCAGACTGAAATATCTCTTTCCATTGGCTGGATTGTTTGAACTTTTGTACAAATAATCATGTTTCCCAAAGGATGAATCATAGTGACTTTCGTGATCACCTGACTTTTCCTCTAGCACCACCACCAGGTCAAAATTTGAATTTGTCCAAAGCTTTGGTTTATGACTAAATACCTGCAAAACAAATGGCATCCCTATCAGCCTCAGCTGACTTTGTGTTTAGTGCTATATTATAGCAAATGCTAACATGTTAAAGTAAGATGGTGTACATGGTAAATATCTTACCTGCTAAACATCAGCATGTTACAGTAGCATAGTCATTGTGAGCATGTTAGCATGTTGACGTTAGCATTTAGCTTAAAGGTGCCATAGGTAGGATTGTGAAGATTCAGGACTTAGCCAAAAAATTTGAACATCGACAACTTCTCAGTCCCTCCCCCCTTTCCGCTAAAGCCCAAAATGGACTCCTAAGCCCCTCCCCCCACAAGGGAGAATGAATGCATGTGCATGAGCAGTGATTGACACGCAGTTACACACACACCCTGGCCCTGATTGGTGCATCTGAACAGGGAGCGGTGCATTTTTGTAAATCTCACTACAGGCTGTAGGTGGTGCAAGAAGAGCCAGATACTTCTTTTTTAAATGACCTGCTTCATGTAGTTCTACTGGAACATAGGGTCAGTTTCAGCAAATATGACAGAAAGTTAGTTTTAGTCTTACCTACTGCACCTTTAAAGCACTGCGGTGCCTTTGTTTGGATTGCGGTCATCACTGCTGCTATTTTGATCAGGTGATATCAGGACATGAATATCCTACACCAAACAGTTTCTTAATACTGTATATTTAATTTGATTATAACTTAAAAAATCCTATTGTGCACGATTGATGTTGAATCTGCAAGCCTAAGGGTGCTGCACTCGGCGGCGTCCTTTACATAGCACACTGTGAAATGCTTATTGGGACTGTACAGTTAAACACAATCTAGTCTATATCCACAACGTTCCACTTCCGGGATTGGTCCGTTGCCACCAGATGTCCCTCTTTTTACGGCCGGAGGTCCGTTACCTTCCACTTTCTTTGTGTTGGAATTTTAAACTCCGGTGATGGTTAACTGCTCCTCAGATCTCTGCAGGGTAAATCCAGACAGCTAGCTAGACTATCTGTCAAATCTGAGTTTTCTGTTGCACGACTAAAACAACTTTTGAACGTACACATGTTCCACCAAAACAAGTTCCTTCCCGAGGCTATTTTGCAGCAGCACCGGGGCTCCATCTGGTGCTTAGTGCCGCCATGACAGACGCCAGACATCTTCTTTGTAGTGTCCATGTTGTTTCCTCATTATGACTTAAATCTTATGAACACACCGCAGTCAGAAGAACGACCTCCCAACTCTGGAAATGGGACCATCCGAGCAGCATGTTAATGCGCCATTTAATTTTATATATTTCTAGTATGAACAAATCGTTTAATTTGGTTGTTACTTTTACTCTCTATCTATCTTCTCTCATCTTCTATAGTTTTCTGTCTCAATTCTATACTTTTTCAGAGGGTCACACGTGGTGGTTTGGCATCAGCATTTTGATATAAAGTGTAGAGTTGAAGTGTTTTTTTTGGTCAACTTAACATTTTTCTGGCATGTGTGAATCCTTGATGTTAACATGCAATGCAGAACAGACCAGAACAAAACATGAAATGAAAACATCACAGTGTTTTTGTCCTGATGAGCAGAGATCCTAAATTGAGATCCTAAAATGACCCTGCACTGGCACGGCAGAGATCAGGCTCAACCTGTGAGAACTAGATACAGATTAGTCTGACATCACTGTCATGAAACTAGAACTGGATGGCCTGACTGGGCCTGGGCTTCTTTCGTGCTGCTGTCCAACCAAGGTCATGTAGAGACAGCCACACAATGGGGGAAAAATGGCTCTTTTCAGTGGAAAGTGGGAAGCACTCCACCTTTGGTATTATTGTATATTGTAAGAGTAGAAAATAAAAACAAATAGAGCAGTCGGAGAAAAGAAACCCTGGTTAGCGGCATCATTAATTCTTCTTCACTGTTTTCCTTTCATTTACATTTCATCTCCCTGTACGAGCTGTGCATGCTGATGTTTGGTGGCCTTCATCTGTGTTAGGTCAGGTTTTTGTTTTCTATTTTTATTTGCAAGAGTTTAAAGTTTAATTAATGATACTTTCTGTCCCATGATGCACTGGGCCTGCGAGAGCATCTGTCACTGGGGGAACATTGGAACCAATTTGTCATTTGGCTTTAATCCTGCCGATGAAAAGAGAAATGTCCCGAGAAAGAGAAAGATGGACATACAAGTGGAGGGATAGGGGATGTGGGATGACGAGGAGGAGGATGAGGAGGACAAGAAGGAGGAGGAGGAGGAGGAAGAGGCGGAGGAGGAGGAGGAGGAAGAGGAGGAAGAGGAAGACAAGAAGGGGGAGGAGGAAGAGGGATACAGTAATCCTGTCTAATTCACTTAGTGTTGCGCTGAGGGAGCAGGACACTAAGAGGATTTGGGACATTCTCTAAATTAGATCAGCAAGAATAACAAACTGCAAGTAGAGGTGGGGTAAAGGGGAAAAGGGGGCACAATGGAAGAGGTGGCATGAAGGAAGGGAAGCTGGACCGAAGAGACAGAGGTTACATGCATAAAAAAGGCATTAAAACTCTGAGGAAACCGTGGAAGAAAATGTGTTAAAAAACATAAAATAATAAGTTTGTTGCCAGTTTGAATCATTTTGACGGGGACAAATATGCACTCTTCTCGCTTCCTTTAACATCTAAATGTTACAGTTGGTGCCCTTGAGCATGGCATTTAACCCCCAAGCAGCTCAAAGGTGAAGAGTGCAAATTATCGAGACCTATGCGTGTATCACCTTAAAGTGAAGCAGAGCAATTCTGTGCAAAAAACGCTCTGTTGCAAGCTCAACAAAACTGATCTCAGTGTCTCTGATCACATTTCAATCAGGAGAGACTTTGTTGCAAATATGTAAATGTTTATTTGTACATATGCATAATATGAAATGTACAGAGTCTTTGGAGATTAGACTCGTTATAACATCATTATAAAAATAATGTTAAAGGGGTAGAGAAGCCAAGGCATATCCCCCCCTGATGGCGTCTAGACACTGGTGGTGGTGGTGAAGGAGCCCAAAGACCGGACCGAAGGAGCATTCTGCTGGAGGAGGACCCAGGGGGCCGTGGGTGACGATGACTGGAGGTGGAAGGGGAGGAGGAGGGTTGCACGCTTTAACTTGAAATGACAACTGACAGAAGATCAGAATTAAAGCAGGGATGCCGTGCTGTGATTGGCGTGTGATATTCATGGCCAATTCTGGTTGGTTTAACTGAAAAGTGAACGCCTCGAAACAGCTGATCAGTTTTAGGAAGAGAGAGAGGTGGATGAAGTTTAGAAGTCTTCCTGAAAGAATTTACGCTGAACTTTTGCATTTGATATTCCAACTGGCACCGAGCACTAAAGGCCCCTATAATCCAGACGACTAAACTCTAACTTTTACTATTAGTGATATTAACTAGGTGTTAAATTGTAATCTGCAGTAAAGCCCACAGCAGAAGTGTATGCTGAGGTTGACAGTGGCTGGTTGATCCATTCATACTGTAATACTGATCCTGTTACCACTACTAGCTGCAGATCACTCACACCTACTTACACTGCAGTACTAAGTGATTTAGCAGCATTACTGCACCATTACAAATCGTATTTAATGACTTGTGAAAATGATAACATCTTTTTTACATTACCAATTTAATGATAACTTGGCAATAGGTATTTATTTACTTATTAGGACAAATTAAAAACAGTTTTGATATTTATTTGACTGACTTAATAAAAGTCAGCCGATGCTAATAGCCTAATTGGCTAGCAATGACGGACAGGAATCAATAAACGGCCCTGGCATTTGCATCACACCAGCCCTATTTTTGTCAATAACCTAGCTTGGAAATTAGTAATTCTGCCTTCCGAGTGTATCTTTCTACGCTCTTTAACGTAGCAAAATCATGAATATTTGTGGCTGCATGCATAAAATTATTTATCAAGAGACAAATTATCAGTAGTGGCCCATAGGAGTCCATAGGGGGGCGGCCATTCTGGCATTTGCTCAAATTCCAGATGGTCAGTCCGTTACTGTTGGCTAATAAGGAAAATAAGTACTTGTTCTAAAACAACTAATTATGTATTTAATTATTTGTAGAATAATCTTATTGTGGAATGACTGTGCCATGATTATCATATTTGAATACAGACATTTTAAAGCAGGTTACTGGGATATGTATAATCCCATATAGTATCAAGTTTTATGATGTTCACACTGATGTCTTGTACATCATTTTGTACACTTTTCGCGGGTCCAGCCAGATGTATTTGGTATCTTTGGAAACTTTGGGATCTCCCCTAAAATATAAATTAAACTGTGGATTTAAATAATGTTTGGCTGCACAGCATGACTTTGTTGTACTCCACCAATTCAGCATTGCACTCCAATTACATTATTTGACTCACAATGGACAGTTTAAAAAAGGATCAAAATCAATGCAGCAGAAGAAAACATATCTTTTTTATTCCACACATTCTTCTCCCCTGGCGCCTACATTACCAACAATGCAACTTTACCGCCAATAGTTCTGCTGGAGATTCAAATGTGCTATGCTGCCTTTAGAGGTCTGGTAAGATCACTGACTTCACACCTTCAGATTTTTCACAATTTCTAAATTCTTCAGCCTCAACCAACACTGACTTAAGTGACATTACATGAGGCAATTTATCAGACTTCACTCAGCTGCCCCTGGAGCCACAAAAGGCTTTATGCAACTTGTTCACATACACAATAATACTCAATAAGACCTGTAAACTGTGTGGAAAATGATGATGTGATGTGTAAAAAACAGTAATGATCTGGTCCCTAATTACAGTGAACAAAACCAGGCAAATAGTGTTTTCAACTACTGTTTTAACCTGGTCTAACTTTATTTAGTTCCCACACAACAGCACAACATGTTCCCCACTCTACACTGACTTTCATCATGGATTCCTTTTTCATTTTACTTTAAACCAAGCAAAAAAAAAGGATGTGTATCTATGTGTGTGTGAGTCTGTATTCATATAAATGTGATTGATGATTGTGAATGTGTCTGTACATATTTGTGTGTGCGTGTGTGTGTGTGCGTGCGTGCATGTGTGTGTGTGTGTGTGTGTGTGTGTTTGGGCATGTGCTCAGCGCGTGTATGCTTGGCGGCGTTGGGATTAAGAATCGATTATGAGGAAAATGGACTGCAGGCAGGCAGGACGGAGGAAGAAGGGAGGAAGGGATGAAGGGGGAGGGAGGGGAGGCTGGTCAGCTCTGGCAGCAGCCTGTGGCATGATTACAGTGTGCCTCCAGAGCAGGCTGGCCACCGGCTTGTTTGTTGGGGATTATAGAGAGGAAAGAAATGAATCATATTTCTAAGTCCTGAGTGTATCTGTGTCTCTGTGCTTCAGAGTCCATATGCTGCTGGGGGATTACAGGAGCACACTGCTTGCAGAGCACAAGAGGGAGTCTATCTATCTATCTATCCATCCATCCATCCATCTATCTATCTATCGATCTATCTATCTATCTATCTATCTATCTATCTATCTATCTATCTATCTATCTATCTATCTATCTATCTATCTATCTATAATGCTGAATCCACTGGTCACAATATCAGTGACACCAATGAAACGTTTGAAGTATAAAATTCTGTTGTCAGAGTAACAATGTAGCATTTTCTACATGTGTGACTTGGTAAATGAACACCCGTTAAAGCCCAAGCTTGTTAGTGACCGTAGTCTACTGCACTTTGTGCTTTGTAATGAGCTTTTGGGCTACATGCCAGTGTTGTGCTGTGTCAACATGAGACTGAACCAAGCTCTGTGCTTGGTTAAATCCCAGTCAAACGGCAGGGACTCACTGTTACTTGGCAGTCTGAGTAGAAAGGTGCAACAACCAGCCAGGACAAGTAGGCTAGTACTGGTTGTGGCATAGTGTAACATTGATCAGTATGACAGTAAATAACACGTTGATAGCTGTTTCCAGTATTCATTTCCAGTTTGAAGCTTTATATTAGTGATTTTGTCCCATACTTGTTGCTGTACATTCCCTTTTTTTAACTGATCTAGGGCATAGGTGGACAGCAACTAACAGTTCCTGCCTGAGCCGTTACAGGCTAATACCATCACAAATAAGATGTAAGCAAAGAATTGCTAGGCAACACCTGAATTAATTAAATGTTTCTTACCATCAACCCACATTTACTTTCATCCGCCATGTTTTTGCATAATATGACGTCAACAGGGCAAGTCGTGTACCAAAATTTCTGCTGTCCTTACAAGTCAGGAACAAATTTTTACAATTATTCCAACGCCACCTAAAAGCAGCAAAATATATGGTAGAAAGGTACATGCTCACTTGGGGGTCAGGACCCAGTTAGCTCTTTAAAACAAGCAGAAATATGCAATCGGTGACGAGGGGTCGCAAATAGACATTACATCAATGTAAGTGGTCACAACCCAGAAAGTTAGATAATTGGCAAATCAAAATTCTACTTATTCATCATGCATGCTTGTTACAGTAATTTAGTATTGTGTTTTTAATGTTAGCTTTCAAATACTACCTGGAATTACCGTAATGAAGAGTTGAAAAATGTGTGAAAAGATGGGGATGTTTTTCTGTTTTCTAACTTAAACTCAACAGTGAAAAAATTAACCAATAGTTTTCTCACATTTGGTGTGTAACTGCACTTTGAATCTTTATTGAAGTCATTGACTTCATTTTGGTATGTTTTACTGTAACAGATGCTACTCTTTGAAGTATATTGTAGTTTACATTTTGTACATTTTGTTACATTGATAACATTGTTCATTTACATTGTACATTTTTTAAAAGTCTGGTTATTGACTTTAAGGTGAGTCGCACAGCTAAAACCCGAAAACATTTCGTTTGAACATCAGCACTACATGTGTGGAGAATGACAATATTCCAAGTTCAAACAAAACATGCATGAAAGCCATGCAGGATTTTCTTTTCCTTTTGCATTTTAAGTATGGCTATTCTGCATTGCATATTGCATATTATCTACTATTTTATGTAATAATATTTGAAAAACTAAGAGGTACTTTCTACATTTACACTCGAGTATAGATACGCAATAGAAAACCAGTAGACTACGGTGCAGTCTGTGAGTTCCTGCCCAAGCTTTTGAACTTTGCCCCATCACTCAACCACATTTATGCCCCCCCTGCTGTTTTTTCTTTATCTGATTTACTGCATGGTTACAGTAACATACCTTTTGCCTTCTGCAAAATGATTTTACGAATGTTTTATTCTTCTGAGCTCCACTTTGTCAAACATACTTTACTGCATTTATGTGAAGCATCAGACATGACAGCGAGACCTTTGCATTGTTCAAATCCCCCTTTTAGTGTAAACCCCTGCATATCTTCATCCCCCTCTCTCCCATGTGCTCATCTTTCTTTGTCCCAATCTCTCTTTTCTTCTCTCTCTTTCTCATCCTCTCTTCATCTGCGGGCCAGCTGAACTGCCCCCCCCTCCCCCCCACCCTCCAGCATCTCCTACCTCACTTTCAGTAATTCCAGGGTTGCTCGCCCTAATCCAGCTCTGACCTCAATCCCGTGATGTAACGGATCATGTGATGTAGGGAGAAAGAGAGAGAGAAATAGAAAAGAGAGGAGAAAGAGAGAGAGAGAGAGAGAGAGAGAGAGAGAGAGAGAGAGAGAGAGAGAGAGAGAGAGAGAGAGAGAGCGGAACAGGGGACATAAAGTGGGGAAACATGGTCTAATCCCCAATGCTGGAGCCACAGACCAATCACAAACTGATGGGGGAAGGGGGGTCAGGGGGTGCCTCCATTAAGTTACAAAATATTAGTCAAACCCTCACACACACACACACACACACACACACACACAGACATACCAGCACACACAAGCACATAGGACCACGCACACCCCTTCTGGAAACAACAAGTCAACATGTTTGTCTCATCTCTGTGACTCAGTGGCTATTTACATGCCAGTTTTTCTGCCTACTGCCAACAACACAACAACAATCACCCTGTTTGTGACTCACAGGCAGCCTCACACACAAATAAATCTTTATTGTGTGCCATTATATGAAAGAATATATGCATTTCTATACCTGTTGTGTTTTGTGTGTACCAAACCACAGGCATCTAAGTCTGTTACATATCATACATAATTTGCAAATCTTACTTTCTAGATTTACATAAACGGGCTGTTACAAACACAGTGGCCATATGTTGATCGTCTAAATATTATGAAACTTGATATAAACACAGTTTTACAGGGCCTTTTCTTCCACCATTACAGTGTCTAAGGTCAACTCAACGTTTAAAGAATTATTTGTTGTCAAGTCCCATTTTAACAAACAATATATTTTGTGAACAAATGGAAAAAAGTACAACCAGAAATGTTGTGCATGTTGAAATTAGTTTGCTTAGTATTCACATGTGTTTTTGGATATACTGTGTGCCTTATGTAATGCCATAACTGGTCATTAGGGAGAGCTGTATAGAGAAACAACACAACATAATGACAGAAAGAGAGAGAGAGAGAGAGAGAGAGAGAGAGAGAGAGAGAGAGAGAGAGAGTCTCCTCTGCCACACACACACACACACACACACACACACACACACACACACACACACACAACTTACAGCCATAAACTGCAAGTGAGATTGAATTTTGGAATGACATGAAATGAATTACATATGTCCAATCATGCTCTTACAGGCTCACTCAATATGTGTTTTGCTTATTGTTCCTTGACTGTGGTGTTTGAGCGTCACTGTACAGAATGTCGTGGGCTATGTGCAGTCTAGAAATCTGTTCCCATGATCACTTGCTGAAGGAGAAAGTACATGGGCGGTATATGACATCACAACTAGTTGGGAAGCCAATCATTGTTTAATATGCAGCTAACACAAATGTGATGTGTAACCTGAAACCTCCAGTGCACGTACACATACAATGGACACGTTTCGAGAAGTTGGAGACATCTTGTGTCCATCAGTTGGATTTTTCAATGAGAGACAAGGAGTAGAGGAATTAAGAATTGTTAACTAGGTTATCAAACTTTTTTGTAAGAGAACAAACATATCAGACACAATCTATTAATCAACGACAACAAAACAAGTTTTTTGTCTTGAAAAATGTCTGCAGGGGCTCTTTAATTTATTTAGGAGAGGAAAATAACGAACTACTTATTTCATGCCCCTCATGCATCATGTTTTGCTAGTTTATTTAAAGGATTTTTGTAAAAGTATGTTCATATGTTTTGAATTGGACACTGCAAGCTGTTTGTGACTGACCATCAGCGTTGTTTTTGCACTGGGTTTGACAGTGTTGAAATATGGGAATACAAACTCCTGATTATTACTATCAGTAATGTACAAGGATTAATAGTATCTCATGCATGACAATACGTTAACAATACGTTAATTAATGCATCAATTAAGGTATTTCAAAAATCATGTTTTCTGATTTACTAATGGTGCTCATGTCTTCTTCATAGGTAAATCTGTAGTTTAAAAAATAACTGTAGTGTTGTAATCATGATTAACACAATTATCACATTACTTCTTCATTCTTCATTATTTATCTTATTTACCAATGTTAAAGATGGACCAGGTCAGCACTTTATTTATAGGGCCACAAACATGATGAAGTAATGAAGAATTTAGTTTAGTTAATCATGATTAAAACACTACAATTCTTCAGAACATATGTACACACTGCTGAGACTGGTCAGTTTTTTGAAGAAGACGTGAACATCATTAATAAATCAAAAATCATGATGATTGAAATACCTTAATTGATGCATTAATTAACGTATTGTTCCTACATTAAGTCATGCATTAGATACTATTAATCCTTGTACATTACTGATAGTTCATGAAGTACTACATGAATTAATTCATGCTTAAACAATAATACATAAACAAACATATTACTGTAAACAAATAAATACAGAAACAAATATATTCAAAATAACTGTTTAACATAAGAAAAAGGTGGCTGAATGTTTTTGGTGGTTTGTGTGTGTGTGTGTGTGTGTGTGTGTGTGTCACAGCTCTTATCTTACCCGTGATACGTATACATAAAGAATATAGAGTGTATAACAAAACAGCATGTAATGCCAGTGCTTCATTAGTTCTTGTTAAACAGTGTGTGTGTGTGTGTGTGTGTGTGTGTGTGTGTGTGTGTGTGTGTGTGTGTGTGTGTGTGTGTGTGGCTCCACTGAACCCTGCTGTGTTGCTAGTTGACTACCAGGTGGTGCTAATAGCTAAACATGTTTAATCCCTGGGAGCAATGCCCGACTCCCTCCACTGCCCCACCTTCAGGTCTCCCAGCCCCCGCACTCCCAATATCTCTTTGTGTACTAGTACTGTACATTGCATTAATCTCAGTAGTGTGCTCATATAGTCTGAACCCACTCGCCCCCCTTACCCTGCCCTCCCACCATGACTACAACCCCCTCCACGCACACACAAAACACACATCTATGTTTTACCCATTTACTGACAATAATCTCACCTGTACTTTGGTTGGTTCGACAATTTCTGCCACTTTCTGAAACCGACAATCACGCCCGTTGCTTGCAGTGATTGGCCAGGTGTGTCGAGGTGTAGTTTTACAGGCACGCTTCTCTTTTTTTAGTTCTTCACACTACTTGGTCACTTTTTGTGCATGTACCGTGAATGTCGGCAAGTATGTGCTGTTAAATCCTTATTTATATGAGTTATAGTAAGTTTCAAGCATACCACAGCCTTGAGATCAACAATTTTTGTAACTTTGCTAAACAGACAACCCCATAATCAGGACCACTTAATCCTGTTATTGCCAGGTATGTGAAGGTGGCTTATTAATTACAGTTTGAGCTTTCTCAAATTGTCTTTTTATGATCTTATTTTCTTTTTATAATTCCTTTCGTCATTTTATGTGTGTACAACTGAGTGTACACCATCAACGCCTGTGAGTAAAGACTGTTAAACTATGCAACCTTGGCCACATTTGTGTTTAATGCCTTTGATAGGCCAATTGGAAATGGTATTAGATATGGTTGGATGACACATAGTAAGAACTCGATCGTTTGAAGCATAATGAGGCTTTTATAATACAGTTGCAGTTTGCATCTGGGGAATATTTCTGTTCACATTAAAGCTGTGGAAGATTGTCTGAGAGCTGAACCAACAAGAGTCTCTAACGTTCATACAGTATGGTCTCTAGCTTCATTTACAGGTTAAGGTGCCTCAGGCTTTAAACTCTTTGAAACAGACCTGTGTCTCTGTCTATCTCTGTTCCTCCACTCCAACTGTTCATAGATTCTTGTCTGGTTCAGCCATGAGAAGTACCTCAGCAACTTCTTATTCCATTGATTTTTGTGTTAACTATGACCCCCATCCACCCACCATATACTGTACATCTGTCCCTCTTCCTTCTTTCCCTTATGTCCCTCTATGCTCTATATCTATAAGCCTCCTCCCTTCCTAAAGACACACACACACACACACACACACACTGTACCAGTTGTGTACTAATCTGGAGTTGACCTCTCAACCTGCCCCCCACCTTCCCCCAACACACACACATATCTCTCTCTCTCTCTGTCTCTCTCTTCCTCAACATCCATCCACCTCTCTCTTCCACCCCATCTCTTCTCACCCATGCCACCCCCCCCCCCCCCTCCCTCCATACCAATCCCAGCACTGTGTTAATCTGGTGCTGGTCCGACGGTCAGCACTTTGAGCGGCAGACAGACAGATTGGCTTTAATCCCCTGAGTGCCACAGATGGAGTGCCACTATGCAGACTTTGGGGAAGGCGAACACACAGTTGTGTGTGAACACATACACACTCAAACCCACATGGACAAAGACATACAAAAAGACATACAAAAAAACAAAAATACCTATGTGCATATCTCTTTAGATGTATTCACATGTACGGTCCATTATATGATCAGCAATTAGGACAGCATACTGGGTTAGGGTTAGTGGTCACATCATCATAGTTTCACATGATGCTCCTCCACTCTAAAAGCACACCGTCCTCCATGTTTCTTTTTGTGTGATCAATTTTTTATTAGCACCTTCAGACATACAAAACAAGTTCCACAATGTGTGGCAGGTAATGTCAGATGGCGCACTGTCCTCCATGTTTCTGATGAACAAAGCTACAATGTACACATGAAAAACAAGAGTGGCTTATGTTGCAATTACGAGAGTAGTGGCAGAAAAAGGAAGTTCTTATCTCAGGCTGGTTATGATAACATAATGGTGTAACTTACTTGGTAAAGCAACCACAGGCCCGTTTTGCCCTATTAGTTTGCAAAATGAAAACTCAGTGAAAAAGATATTCCCAGGTTTTCCACACTATGCAAGATAGTGCAGTTGTCATGATTCATAATTATAAAGGCTTATTTAGAACAATCAAAGCCTGACACTCCTGTCCCCACATACTGCACCAGGCTTTTCTCAAAGTGTTTGGGTCCAAATCCTGAAAGAAACGGTTCTTTGATACACAGCCATGTAATCCTGCAGTTAGATTAGCTAAATGTTAGCGTTTTTTTTGTTTGTTTTTTAATCCAAAGAATGAAATCATTTCATGTATAATTATCTGGTTAACTTCGTGAAACTTGTTATCACTATAATCTGGGAAAATGAATACATGAATATGTTTCTGAATACAAATGAGACAGGAGAAGAGACGAGAAGACGAGAGATTAGATTACATGAATTATTACAGGGATTTAGTCATTGGTTTACAATAGCAGAACTGTATCTAGAACTGTAAACATTCTCAGATTATATGTAATAAATGAAACCCTTTTGCAATTATAACAGCTAGACATAGTATATCTACCGTATACTTGTACTGTACTTCAGCAGTTTCCACAGGAAGAAATTGTGGGGTATATATTTGTGCTTCGGTGGGAAAAAAATGGGTGGTGTGAGGCTGATGTTTAATACAGTATAACCTGCCACAGTAACCGATAAACTACCAGCTACAAGTGGCAGACTGCACAGAATGCGCCTCCCACCATCCACACTAGGTTGTAACACCATAACAATGTGCTGGAACTGAGGCTGCATAAGAACTAGTTAGCAAGCATGCAGAAAAAATAACAGAGAGAGCTAAACATGATGGAGAAATGGTGGAAATGTTATAGTTTACATATGCAAACTTCATCAAACCTCCTGAAAAAAATAATAAAGATACACTTAAAGATAGACAATTCCTGCGTCACTATGACTTGTATGAAAAAAATGATTGAAACAACATTCAACAACGGACCCTTGTCTACATATAAAGATTGGCTCATTAAAAACATTTGAACTTTGAATCAGAAGTGACACAAGACTGAATTGTGGTTCTTAAAACACTGAACTGGGTGGAGACAGCGCTAACCACTTATCCTGATGTAGTGATTGAGTGTGGGTTTGTGTGTACGAGTGTGTGTGTCCACACCACTATAGCTGTGGTGCCCATTCAAAACAACAGGATTAAAGGCTGGTGTTTGATTAGATGTTTGTTTGTCTGTGTGTTTCATTGTAATGAGTATGCAGTCAAGGCCACAGTGACATGGGAAAATGTGTGTGTGTGTGTGTGCATTTCATTGTAATGAATATGGCTGAGGGCATGGCTTTATCCCTTTTAATCAAGAAAGTAGAAGGATGACAAACACTGATCAGGGGAATGATGTCAAGCCAGAAAAGGATATTAATTGTAATGTTTAATGTCCGTGTGTTTGTGTCTATGTGAAAGATGGGTACATAACACATTTTCCAGATAGAAATAGTAACCCGCGTAAAGAAGTTACTACTGAGTAGTATTGTATCATCATAAAAAAAAATGTGTAGTAGAATTCCTGATAGAATATGACTCAAATTAAATTATCAATTTTAGATTAATAGAATAAAAAATGCAGGATGTGGAAAATGCATTTAAGTGTATGTCTAAAGAGGAGAAAAGTGAGGGCACAGGGATGAATAATTAAATAATACTGTCCTAATTCACTCCAAGCTAAAGCCCAATTTATCAGCAGGAGCCCCATTCCTCAGTATGAAGGCACTTGGTATTGCCAGCACAAACATGGTGTTTTACTGCCATCTAGTGGTGCAACTGCCATCAGTTAGATTAGGGATCCACAGAATGAAGGCAGCAGAAGATACATAAACTATTAAAGAATATTTTATTGATCTAGGATTATAGTTCATATTATTTTATGGTAAGGTAACCTGAAGGCAATACTATGCTTTCCTAACCTCAAATTATTCAGTGGTCCTGTGAGGATTCACAAGAATATCCTCTAGCTGCTCTTTTACATAGTAAACAGGAGATACATTTTAGTTTTGGTGCTAATTTTGCTAATTAAATGTATTATTATCATTATTACAATAAAAGTTGGTGAGATAAAACAGATAAAAGTGGAAGTGTGTATACCACTGAGACAGAGAAGTGTGTGTAACATCCATTTATTACCACCTTATATGACAAATCTGGAAATTACAAACATTGTTTAATTGAAACATCATCCTCAACATTTCAAAAAAAGAAAGACAAAGAAAATCAAATTGAGCAAAAAAATAAAAATTAAGTTAAAAGGGTGACAAGTCAACCTGAGAAACTGTATACAGACGTTCAACTGATTCAGAGAAAAAAAATTAGAAGCAAAGGGGGGACATTTACAGAAAACATGACTAGTATTATTTGTCATGTTACACTGATTTACAATACATGTTCACATTTTAATCAGTTATTTTGTTAAAAAAAAATATAATTTTCACACTTTGAGAGTTTTTGGTTTTTGGAGAACATTACAAACCTAGATGAACCTTTGTTATAAAAAGGTTCCTTATTTAAAAAAATTAGCCAATGATACAAAAGTATCTCTGACACTATACTTGAGCTCTCAAGCTTTGGCTTTAAATAATTAGATGAAACCAATTTGAACACCACAAAAACAGGTGAGGTTAAACTCTTCTGTCAATTAGGAAAAGAGAGTCTACAAGAGGATCAAACTTTGGTGCCAAAACGAGTCAGTATAGCTTCACATTTCAGTAGAAAAAAAAATCTGTTTTTTTTGTTTTTGTTCTCTGTAGGTGTTTTAATCTAAATGTATCCCCCCATCTTCACGTCATCCACAAATAGTTTAAAAGAGAAAAAAAGGAAAAGAAAATCCTGTGCGTGAGACTCATTTGGAAGGGAAAAAAAAACAACCTAACATGATGAATGACAGCAATGATCAATATGGTAATCATAAATCAACTTATCCAAAAATGCTGATGGATTGTATACAATATGCCGTGGTGATCAGAGCCAACTCTCAGGCAGACACATACAGGGACAGAAAATCCAGCCTCGGCCTTCGTGAGAAGAGACTGCACATTTCTGAGCGAGGCTGGCAGACGATAGAGAGCAGGAGAAGAGGACCAGGTAAGTTCTTCTAGCACCCTGCTGCAGAAAAGAGACATGAGTCCCCCAGCAGACACATACCTATCCTCTCCTCCTTTCTATCCCTCCCAGATTTGCATTGGTCTAGTCCATGTTTTTCCTTTTTCTATCCAAAATCATCCTCTCCCCCACAGAGACAAATTAGAAACAGTGCAAACTAGGAGACGTGTGCTTGAGGAGATCTCATCACCAAAGAGTCGGTACATGCACAAAAAGAGAGTACCCTAGTACCCTGCTGTCAAGAGCACTAAGAAAAACACGACTATACACTTTATCCATAATATAATCAGTTTTCCTCTACACACTACTAACACAGGGAGAGAGGGAGGGAGCAGGTGAGGGGAAGAGTAATGGAGACAGACTGGTAAAGGAAGGGCAGAAAGAGGTGAAAAGGAGAAAGACCAAGAGGTGGAGAGTTGGTTAAGCGCGCTCCCCGCGGATACGACGTGCCAGCTGGATGTCTTTGGGCATGATGGTGACACGTTTGGCGTGGATGGCGCACAGGTTGGTGTCCTCAAACAGACCCACCAGGTAGGCCTCGCTGGCCTCCTGCAGAGAAGGAAAACAGGAAATGCAAAAATTGTCAGTAAAGCTAAAATGGCTGGTGGATTGATTGATTGATTGACTGATTGCTTTTGGTAACCTATTATGACTGATTGGCATTAGTAGACACTTTTTTGGACTAAATGATGAACTAATAGAGTAACAAAAATAATCAATAGATTAACTGTCATGAAAGTAATTGTTAGTAAAGTCCTAGCCATCATTCCCTGGGTCTAGAGAATTGTATAAACAGTGTATGTACAATAATCAATATGTAATGCCTTTTCCACAGTGCTCTCGTCTTTACAATATTAATGTATAGTCATATACAGTAGAATTCACACAATAACTAGCCAACTTTGAGCGCTTAGCGAGGATTTGGTTGTAATACTGACCTGCAGAGCTCCGATGGCTGCGCTCTGGAAACGCAGATCAGTCTTGAAGTCCTGGGCGATTTCTCTCACCAGGCGCTGGAAGGGCAGCTTGCGGATCAGCAGCTCAGTGGACTTCTGATAACGACGGATCTCACGCAGAGCCACAGTACCAGGCCTTCACAATACAATAAAAAAAATGTAATTAGGAAGATATGGGAAGCAGAACTTGGTTGTAGAATATCAACAAAATTTGAGTCAAACTATATAGTTTTGTTTAGTGAGTTTACAATCTAGGGCTTAAGAATTCTTTGTACCCCTTTGTTTTCTAGAAACATCTGAATGTTTTGTCATATAATTCTGTCCCTACAATTGTAAAGAAATCAGTAACTCTGCATTTAGGATTTCTGTCTGGCATAAAACAGAGAGAAAACACAGTTTTTGCCTCTTTTACCTGTAGCGATGGGGCTTCTTGACTCCACCAGTGGAAGGGGCACTCTTGCGAGCAGCCTTTGTGGCCAGCTGCTTACGTGGGGCTTTGCCTCCAGTGGACTTACGGGCAGTCTGCTTGGTACGGGCCATGGCTACTAAAGATCACCTAAAGATGTGGGAAACAGAAATAATAATAATAATAAATATTCAGTGGCTTTGGTTTGATTATTTAGAATTTTCCTTTTACATCTTCTGATTACTTGTCCTCTTTTACTCTGAACTCTCTACTACTCTAACTCTATGTATTTAGTTGTTTTGATACTCCTAACGTTACACTTGAGATTCTTTTTTTCTAAATAGTGATTATCAACCCTCTTAAATGTACATAAATACAAATCTAAAAATGCGATACAGTTTGGAACAGGCAACTTAAATTAAGGTAACTTTTAGGGTAAGTAAACATACGAGACAATCCCTATCGCAATCGGCCAGACAAACGTCAATCAAAGATGAACGACGACACTATTGGCTGGTGGTCCAATACGTCTCTAAAAATATAACGTATAAGCCAATCAGCATGCAGAGTCTTTAAAGTAGGCGGGCTCTACAGCTGCCTTCCACTGTTGCTAGGTCCGTCCGCCTACCCTGCTATGATGATGGCGGCGGTTTGATGCGCAAACGGGATAAAGACCCAGGGTAGAAGAGCAAAGGAGTAGCACATAAACAACTTCAATTTTAGAAATAAATGCTGTTCCAGCGCATCGGGAATTAAGAGAACAACACAGAAGACATTTCAAGGAACTCATAGATATGCATAAGGAAGCTGAACGGTCCCTAACTGCTGCGTAGAACCGAGCTGAACGGGCGCATAATTTGAAACAGAATTTCCACTCATCTGAGCGGCTGCAGAAAAGACTGCATTTCACCGTCGTGTTTGTTATTTTACCACACGACAAAATTAAAGGCTTTTCACTGTTAAATGTGCCTAGAAAAAATAAAAAAATACAACTTAAAAACACTAAGTTCTTTCACAAACGCTGTGACATGTTTCGAGAGGCTTACCTAGGGGAAAAGTGAGTAGAAGTCGTGAGAAATGTTTCGCTTGTCTCTTATTTTCTTCTTCGTATCCACAATGGAAAGCAGCGTCCAGCGGGAAAATGGCCGCCGCGTCAATCATATGTCCCACAATGCAACAGTGTTTACAACATTTCATGGTTACTTTTATTATCAGTTTGGTACGTGCCGGTCAACACGGGGTATGTCGTTTTATGTCTACATTTGACATTAGAAACAGTTAATGCTTTTTAATATGCCACCTGACAAGCCTCTGGTGGATTCATGAAAAGTCTATGTGGCATTCAGAACTGGTAATGTGTGCACTTGGAGTGGGGAGTCTTTTTTTTCCTCTGAATATGAGTGTGAGCATTCTACTCAAAACGAAAGTTGACATTGGGCATTGAAAAGTTAGTCGTACTTTTAAATGGTTGGAACTTGGAGGTGGTTTCCATATGAAAGCGCTGCAATGGGTAACAACGTATAAGTGACAACCGTTAAGTCTGTTTAGAACTGACTCGATGTATCTTAGCTGATTACTTGGTGACCTGATGGGTGTTTTGTGCACTTTTAAACACATTTATTTTAAATCAGTAATTATGTCAGCAGAAACGTTGTTGTTTTGGATTTAATTTACAATAAAAAGAGGGTTTAAGTAAAAGTATGTCCCTGGACTGTATTTAAATATAATCAACCCAAAAAGTGAATGAGTAGGGCAGTCCAGTGCATTACACAATGGGAAGCAGCATTTATTCCTGGAAGGGTGCATGAGGATAGACATTCACTAAATGGGGATGTAACTATTATTTGTATTATTATTCTGATTGCTTGAGAAATGACAGTAGATTATTAAAGTTAGTTGCAGATAGATTTTCTGTCCTACTAATCGTTTTAGCACCAATATGAACAGTATTTGAATGTTAATCATACAGCTTACTTACCCACAATAATCTGTTTATTATGTTTGTATGTGAATTCCAGAGTACAAATATTTTGCTTTTAAAAATGACTGAAACCCGATCAAATCCAAAACACAGTAGAAAAAAAAAAAAAGGTTTTCATATCAACCTGAGAGAGGAACAAAAAGTCAAAACATTACCTGGACATAATAACGTGGCTGAAAATCAAAATATGATCACCATAGGTCTGCTACATATACGCCGCTTGTTTTCTGCCAAAAATGTAGTGTCATCATAGCGCAATGACATTTCGAATTGACAACCAGAATTAAACTTTTTGTATTGTGATACATTAAACACTAACAGTAGAAATACACCATTATTGTAAAAAGGAAAAATCACTAAGCTACTTTTACAACAAAACTATTTCAAAAAGGAAAAAACAGAAGACCCATTATATCAACGTATATGTCTGTCTAAAGATGAAAATGTCTTAACCTTAATGCTATTTCCTATGCTCATTTCACACTATTCTTGACTTGCAAAAACACCCTATGCATGGACATAAGCATTAATGTAAGCTAGCTAGTTAGAAGTGAGTAGTGTAACTGTGATTCAAACATACATGAAGATATCGCTAAGGAAACTCTGCTACCTGTAGCACCAAAGAAGACATGATCACACATTTTACGTTTATCACAATCATGATATATATAGGACCTCAAACCATACTACTAACTAAGTAGAGGGGGAGGAAAGGGATGGAAAGAGTGGTGACGGGAGAAGAGGACAGCATATAACAATTTAAAAAAAACATTTTAAGCACGTTCCCCGCGGATACGACGTGCCAGCTGGATGTCTTTGGGCATGATGGTGACACGCTTGGCGTGGATGGCGCACAGGTTGGTGTCCTCAAACAGACCCACCAGGTAGGCCTCGCTGGCCTCCTGCATATGGCAGAGTCAAAACATGGATTTTTAGTTGGAATGAGGAAACATGGTATTTGTTCAATGTATTAATGGTGAGAGCTACTGACCTGCAGAGCTCCGATGGCTGCGCTCTGGAAACGCAGATCAGTCTTGAAGTCCTGGGCGATTTCTCTCACCAGGCGCTGGAAGGGCAGCTTGCGGATCAGCAGCTCAGTGGACTTCTGATAACGACGGATCTCACGCAGAGCCACAGTACCAGGCCTGGAGAAGAGAGGCAAAAATGTACCTTGTGCTAAATTGTAGGTGGGAGCAGCTAAATTGATCTGCTTTTGCACAAACTAATGTTATCCTTTTTGTATTTCGAAAGAACAAATTACTCTTAAACTAGTGCACTATTTTCATCTTCACCTTGCACATCTGCATACTGTTGGTAGGGCAATTGAATGTTTGAACTCCAGTCTCAGTCTTTTTCTACTAGTAGGAGACTGAGGGAGACCACAGGATTGAATATCAGCTCTATTCAGAGATGTTTTCCACAATGTTCTCCACATAACAGTCCAAATGCACAATATGCATAGCCTACTGTGTTTTGTGATTGTTAATATACAGTAGTTAAAAGGCATCAATAAAAGAACTGCAATACAGCCTGACATATTTTATTTGGGGCTGGAGGAAAACTATTGAGTCCATCTGTAAGTCAGTTGAATTTTAGTTTATATCAACATATGTAACTGGGGCATAAAGAGGTAGCATCCCTTGTGTTCACCTTTCTAACACAAACCGAAGACTATATAAGCGCTCACCTGTAGCGATGGGGCTTCTTGACTCCACCAGTGGAAGGGGCACTCTTGCGAGCAGCCTTTGTGGCCAGCTGCTTACGTGGGGCTTTGCCTCCAGTGGACTTACGGGCAGTCTGCTTGGTACGGGCCATGGCTACTAAAGATCACCTGAGGGCACATGACAAAGTTTGTTTTGGTAAAGTAACTACAATGCATTTAAGCACATGTGCAGCAGAATAGTGTAAGGGTACTTGATGTAAAGGATAAAAAAAAACTTTTCCAGTTGTATTTCAATTTAGAACTTTATATGACAAACTTTAGTCTTCAGTAAGAGTGGGTTAAAAAAAAAAATCAGCATTAAGAGCCTCAGTTTTTTTTTAATTATAATCAAGATAGCTTATGTAATGACTGTCATAAAAAGGACAGCAAAGGCATCGAATCCTAGCAGAGCTCTTTATCACGTAGACCTATCATATTCTATAAACGAGCCTATGAGGCGGGATGTTGCGAACCGTTCGACCAATCACAGTACAGTGGTATCCAGACAAACTCCGCCTCTTGCGCAGTGAACGTGGGTTCGTTCGTTTCTTCATCGTGTGCTCTCCGGTTGCGCACAAGCCTTGATTTTTTATTCAGAATGAGCTATTTTGAAGGAAAACCAGGCGACCCCGCCCACACCGGCTGCCCGGTGTTCGCAAACGAACACACCTAAAGATGATGGCTGGCTTCTGGCTAGAAGAATGTAAACGGGAAGAAAAAATCGTTGTAGCAAACGAAGAAGGTGATGATAAAAACGACGAAAGAGTATAAAAACCACGGCATGAAAGTGGAATATACTTTTTGAAGATGACACTAGACATGTCAGGGAATCAATTGATGAACAATATTTTGTCAGATGACCCCTCACTTTAGGCGCATTTCCGAGTCAAATTTGACCAGATCACAAGTGCTTTTTAGGTCCCCGACTCCCCGAGCAGGCAGATAATAGCTAGACTGCTCTGCGTTTTCTTTAACACCAAAAATAATCGAAAAAACACGTCCATCCGAGAACTATGATGACATTAAATGATAGATTGGAGTTTAATTGAAACTATGATACTTACCTTTGAAAACTTCGAGAAAGATTGCAGCTCAAAAATGGGAATGTATTCTTGAGTCTCTAAAGCGTTGTTGTCGCTATAGAATGAAGGGAGGGAAAAAAAGGGAAAAAGAACATAGGAAAGCAACAGGAGACACGTTTCCCATGATGCATTTGGGACAAACATAGGCTACATGCAGCAACATGACAAACAATTGCATGATCACACTCACATGCAATGTCCTGTAAGACGTTTTTCTCATTCCTAATTATTGATTTGTATTGTTAGTTTAGGTTATTGTTATTATTATAATTTTATTTTTTTATAAAATGTATTTTACCTGGAAATAAAAAAAAAAACACTATTAATATCCGGGGGAGAATATAAACTAAGTGGTATTTAGTGTTAAAGACTATTCATACTATACTCACAGCTTTAATTGTATTTATTATGTAATGCATATCATCAAATATAAATATAAAACCCAACACAACAATACTTAGCGTTGTTCTAAGTACCACGCAAAGCTATGTTAATGCACTCACTCTGTTGTAAATATAAATTATTATCATAGCCTTATAAAATACAAACAAACAAAAACAAATTTGAACTTTTATTTACGTGGTGACAGCTTTTACAGAATGTACACCGTCAGTCCGGCAGGTGGCGCCTCCAGCGTCCCTCAAACACAAAAGAAGAAGAAACGTGTTTCTTTTCCCCCAATCCTCCAACATGGCGCCGTCCAGGAGGACTAGACGCGTGGTGGCTTCACAGCCAGGTTTTCTAAATTTAAAGCCCTCTTCAGGCGCTGCAGGCTTGGCCGGTGTTCGGAGGAAACGTGTGAACAAGAATAAGAAAAAGAACTGGAACAAACACAGCGACATAAACGATGTAACTGAGTTTTTAGAAGACGTCCGACATCAGGAGAGAACCATAGGGTAAGTTTAGCCTAGAAATGAACAGCGATGTCGCTGTACTTCACGTTTTAGAACTCTTAAGAAATGTCCACTATTAAAAGTTACCTCTGCTACAGGACATTTTGTGGATGTTTAATCGTTTATGGCCCGTCGTCGTACGGGCGTCTAATTCAACAACGGTGCCTGTATAGTTCGTGTTTTTATCGCATCTTGTTCTCAAAAATGGCCATCTCATTTGTCCCTTTGGGGACAAATAAAGTTCTACTTGACTTTGATTATAGCAAAAATTAAGTTGCTTTGCTAAACAACAAGTTTAGACAACTAGTGCTTAAGCTGAGGGTCAGTGTCCCAACGTTATATACGTGTTTCTTAATTAGGCACTAGTGCTTTCGGTGTTTCACGTGCATACTTTTTAAAGGAATTTAAAAGAAAAAAATGTCACATTGGGCTCTTGGATCTTGAGATGGCCAGTTTTATATTTATTTAAAAAAAAAAACGTGTTGGGTTAAGTGGTTAATCATTTACTCAACACATCCATTAAAATAATTAATTGTAAAGAGAACGTTAGAAAAATATATTTTTTTTCAATTCTAAGTCTATAATGAGACGTGATGTTTATGTATTTCAGTGGTCTGCTGTCTGAGAAGTCGGATGACAATTTGTTCTTTTTGGATGTTGGACAACCAAAGAAAGCTGAACAGAAGGGTAAATATATACACTTACACAATTGGAATAGAAATTTCATGCTTTTCCCAGAGTTGCAACTGACTAGTTGTGTAGTTGTTTTCTGACATCTTTTATGCATTTATTGCTGATGCTGAATCAAAATAATCTGTACTTCCCTGTGAAGTCGCGGAACCTGTCGATGGGAAGAAGAGAAAAGGGAAAGCAGTGCGTCCTCTGAGGATAGACCTGATCCTGCAGCACGACTCCCTCGTTCCGCCACCTAAAGAGTCAGTATCCATCACGGCCCTTTGTACTTTCCCCTTCTTCTGTGACTAGATTCTGCATCATTGACTGTACAAACATTGTCAGGAGAAACGGAGCCTAGTGTTTTCTCAAATTTTATTTTCGGGGGTTTGATTCACTTCTTTAGTAGGCTGCCATATGTGTGAATCGGGCAGCTCAGTAGCTCAGCGTGTGTGAACCTTGGTATTGCGTAAATAATCTAACTTCATCTGGACACGCTGAATTAAACCGTTGGCATTATACTTGCCTTGATATATGTAAACATCTTTGACCAATTATTTCAACACAATTTATCATGTCAACCAACTCATTTTCCCCCCACAACCCTACATTATGTGACTTTTCTGTTTATTCAAAAGTCAAGGGTATGCTAAATGCATGTATCTTAATAATAGCTATAACTGACTATATAGTTATTGATTAATGTGCTGTTATGTGTTGAAGTATCAAGTTGACACAGTACATAGACTATCTACCGATCTATCAATCGGAGATTAAGTGTCCGTGGGCAGGATGACTAGCTGAATGTTTTCATGGTGTTGCATTGGATCTCTGAACTGACTGGGGGTAAGAGGTGGGAGTCTGTTTGTAAAGGATTATGGCAGTTTTGGAGCAACTTTACATGTATCTGGTAAAGCAGATTATTAAAAAATCAGCCTTGTATTTCTTTTATTTCAATGTTAGAGTTGAGGACTGTGTTTGTCCAGTGATGATCTCATCCTTGCGCTCCCAGTATTTCCTTCATGGGAATGTGAAGACAACACACAGGAGCTCAGGAGACTGTTGTGTATATGGTGTCCTGGGATCTGAGGATATGCAAACACTCATCATGAAGTAGACCGTGTCAAACAGGCCTAAACATCTAGTGTTGTAGTTGCTGTTTTTTTTTTGTCCGCTCCTCTCCATCATGTCTCATATTACATGTTATATTTTCCTCTCCTGCCTCACTTATCACCCAATCATCACTTCTGTGCCCCCCACCAGTGTGTTGGC
Organism: Perca flavescens; assembly: GCF_004354835.1. Classification (NCBI taxonomy): domain Eukaryota; kingdom Metazoa; phylum Chordata; class Actinopteri; order Perciformes; family Percidae; genus Perca; species Perca flavescens. The sequence continues at coordinate 28,043,700 of NC_041333.1, forward strand.
CTACCAGCAACCTAATGCCAAGAAACTCCGTCGCATTGCCCAGAAGGCCGAGCAGCTGGCAGCCAAAGGCGTGGTGCCACGGAGGCAGAAACAGCTGTTGAACAGACGGCCAGCCGACAGGACAGCCAAGAAGGCAGTGACAGAGGCCAACAACAACCCAGACAGAGAATACTATGACATATGGGGACAAGAGTGTGAGTGCCGTGTGTGTGTGTGTGTGTGTGTGTGTGTGTGTGTGTGTGTGTGTGTGTGTGTGTATATGGTCTGTGTCCAGTGATGATCACATCCTTGCGCTCCCAGTATTTCCTTCATGGGAATGTGAAGACCACCATGGAGCTCAGGTGACCGTTGTGTGAACGATCATTTGGGATCTGAGGACAAACATGTAGAAGTATAACGTTTACTGTTAAAGTGATGGTTCGGAGTAATTTCACCCTAGGGTCCTTTGCACCATGACCTCGAGCCAATCACCTGGGTCGAACATTGGGAGAGTTAGTGTAGAGAGGCGTTATCAGCTGAATAGCTTAGCACAGGGGCTAGTGGACCCACGTTTGTATCTTGTAAGTTACCCCACTAATAATGCCGTTAATACCATAGACAAAGACCATAATACCAAACGTCTACAGTAGTACAAATAGGCTATGTACTCATAAAACGATGGATTGGAAAGTTTGTAAGTACATCAGAAGTTTATGTAAATAACAATTGCCTGCTGGCTTCTGCTCTCTGCTGCTGTATTTGTTGCTGCTGTGAGACGAGTGCTTAGCGCAGTCTACAAATTACAACACCGAAAAGAGATGCAACAAAAATATTTTTTAATTTAACTTTTTTTTTTAAAGTAAGTGCTGTAGTATAACTAGCAGGAGACAAGTAATAATTGAGGTAAGTTTGGAGACATTACCTTATTTAATCATTAAATTAATAAATATTTTTGTTGTATCTCTTTTCGGTGTAGTAATTTGTAGACGGCCCTAAGCACTCGTCTTACTGCAGGTAGCAGCAGCAGCAACAGAGAGCAGAAGAGAGCAGGCAGGTGTTCATAAACTTCTGGTGTATTTACAAACTTTCCAATCCATCGTTTTGAGTACATAACCTATTTGTACTACTGTAGAAGTTTGGTATCATTTCGGGCATTATTAGTGGGGTAACTTACGAGATACAAACGTGGGTCCATTAGCCCCTGCGCTAAGCTATTCAGCTCATAACGCTACTCTACACTAACTCTCCCAATGTTTCATATCCCAATGTTTCCAATCATTCATAAGAATTTGATTAATAAGAACATTAACTTAAAATGTGCAAAGTTATGTGCATCTCTTGGACCTCGTGTCGTTCCATGTGGCAGTTGGATTCATTACATTTTCCATACAGTTGGGGTACTGTAGAGTATGTTCCACAGCCAAATGGGATCAGAGCCTGAGATATTGGCATAGTGCAAGTGGATGCATACTTATGTCTTCAGCTAAACTAAGCTTCTTGTTCCTGCCAGCTGATGGTGATGAGGGGAATCCAAAAGAGAGCGCCACCATGATTTCTTTTTATTTTCTGAATTGGTGGATGCTGGTGTCCATTGCACTACATGAGGCCTGATGTACCCATGTAAGATGTTGGTTTTGGTCATAACAACTAAATGTTGAAGTTGAGGAGGGAAATCCTTACCTTAGTCTCTCATTATTCTTTTTAAAAGCCCAAGCTTATACATTTGAACCATTTGTTTCTTTTTAATGTAGCCAAAGATACAGCTGACCCCTGGTACCTTCAACAGACGGGCAAGAAGCGCGTCAAGGTGAGCATAATGACTGTTTTTGTGGGAGATTTAAATGACGGTTTGAAAAGTAAATGTCTGTCTGCAGTTTTAACGTTATGAGCTGCCAGCAGGAGAGTAATATTTATCTGTGGCGGTTTGAGTTTGACCAATGTGGCTGCATCACTGTTTTGTCAGCGTCCAGAGAAGTTGAACGAGAAGCCATCTGTGCTCCCGGCTGTGGAGGTGATCGCTCCTGGAGGATCCTACAACCCAGACTTCTTCTCCCATCAGGTACGTCACAACTCTGCAGCCTACTGACTTACTAGCGGCAGCAAATATTATCCTAGGCATATACAGTCATTTCAAACAAAGGACTGTTGCTCGTTCAGAAGTTATGTTAAAGCTCATACAACCTTGATATGACTTTTTTTGTTGTGATGTGTTGAGTTTACCCAATCCAAAAGCAGTTAATTTATGTAGATTTATGTTTGGATAAAAGTGGCAAAAGAATGTGTTCATAATTTATCCTGTTGTAATGAACTGCCTGACTGACTCTCTCTCTCCTCCATCACTCTGAACACAGGCCTTGCTGCAGGAGGCCCATGAGGTGGAGGTCAAGAAACAAAAAGAGGAAGACAAAATAGAGAGACAGCTAGCTGTCAACAAAGAACACCTAGCAACAGAGGTCAGAGATGATTCCAGCTCTATTATCTTTGGTTTATTCTTAATGTCGTGGAAGTTTGGATCTTTTTTAATTTTATTGAATGTGTGTTTGTGTTCTGCAGGAGACGATCTTAAGAGAGCAGGTGGAAGGCCTGGTGGAAGAGGAGAATGAAGAAGAAGCTCCTAATGAGGAAGAGGAGGGTGTGGCAGTGGGAGCCATCACAGTGGCTGAGAAGAAGACTGAGAGACAGAGGAAGAAAGAGAGGGCATACAAAGTGAAGGTACATGCACAATTTAAACTTAAATAATTTAAAAGACTTTACACAGAAAATTACAAACTGAATTTTTATTTAGAAGTCCTACCACTCTAGAAAATCTTATCGGTCTTAGAATGTAATGAAGCGTTTTTAATAATGCAGGGTCTTAAAAAGTCTAAAATTCTGAACTTTAAATTGAAGGCCTTAAAACGTCTTAAGTTTTACCCTCTTTCATTTCCAGAAACGTTGGCCGCAGAAAGAAAGTATCTAGTCGTAGCCTACAAAGCGGAGCTCTAGTCTTTGTTCTGTAACAAAACCAGCAGAACGCTGCCCTCACAATGTTGTTTCGGTGTGTTGTAGTTCTTTCAGGGGGATATTGGTGTTGGTACGTACGCGATGATAAAACTACAAATCCTGTGATAAATGCAATACCTGCCCGCAAAATATGTCTGCGTCTCCTCAGTTTGTCTAGGCCTACGTGTGGAAAATGGGAACGTGTACCTTTTAACGAGACATGGCTTGATCACAGCGATTTCCGCTGTTGGTTACAAGCGGTACCCAGCTCCAGGTCCGAGGCTCGCTGCAAACTATGAAAGGTTACTGTCATGAAAAATGCCCAGAATCGATTCAGTTTAACTGGCACAAGTGTAACTTTTTTCTAAAGTTACACTTGTGCCGAGCTCCTAGCTTCATGCTAGGCAGGCTAGTGTCCTAGTGGCTAGTGGTTTTCTGGTTATTGGTTGGATAAAACAAGACATTTGAAGACATCATTTGGGCTCTGGGTATTCGAGATGGGCATATTATACTGTTTTTAATTTTAAAACATTTTATAGATTAAACGATAAATCAAGAATCTGCACAGTAGTTGAGTAATAAAATTAAGTTAGTTACAGCCCTTCTTTAAGGCCCTACTTTCCAGGGACTAGTTTTGAATTTCAAAAAATGTTTGACACGTCCAGCATAAAACAGGGTGCTTTTCATTATAGGATGGATTCCCAAACTGGTAAACTATTCAAAATAAAAACATGATGCAACTTGTGAAAGTGTCAACTGTAAGGGCTTCCAGTAGGCCCTCTCAAAAAGTTGCCATATTGTTGTTGCTCCACTCACCAACTGACAATCCATCTCACGGTTTCTCTTCTTCCCATCCCAGGAGCAACTGCGACAGGCCAACAGATATCAGAATGACAAGCGGCAGCAGCTCTTCCAGCTTCGCTCCATAAAGACCTCTATCAAACAAGAGGAACAGGAAACCAAGGACAAACAGAAACAACGCAAGGCCAATCAGGAGGCTCAGAAAGCTCAACCAAGACGCCTCGGCAAACTCAAGTAAGTTAAGCCACCTACAGACGTGGTTTAAGAAAGGAAGGTCTAAATTATAAATCTGGTTGGGCGTGGAACTTTGAACAGCATGTGGTTGCCAGACCCGAAGGGCCTTGGTTCAGAATAAGATGTCAAACGATCACAAATTATAACGGAGCCAAACCATAAGGGCTTTAAAAGTAATTTCAAGGAATCTTATCCTGTTTTTAGACGTTGTGTCGCGTTTTTTTTTTTTACTCTAAATCTCACAACGGATGTGCGCTCTTTTTAATCTATACAGCCGTCTGCATGGTTCCGTGCAGGCTCGCGTCTGAGCTGCGTCTCACAGGCATAACCGCGGTCTGAAGCGTTTATTTATGCTTAAAGTAAACATGAGGTTGGTGCCCATTAAAAAGGCCCTGAATAAATAGTAGTGTTAATTTCGTCAGACAAGACTAAATGTTTGTCAACGACCTTTTTTTCCATGACTAAGACAAGATGATGACAAAACTGCGCCAATGTCCAAAAACGCTGACTAAGACCAAATTAACATGCATTATTGTTGACGAAAAAAGACAAGACTAAAATGTTTTACATACAATTAAAACAAAGATAAAATCTCTCTTCATTTTCGTCTACAATCGTCTCTACTTTTTCATCATGAAATACAATAGTCAGCTGTTACTAGGGTTGGGTACCGAGACCCGGTGCTACGGCACTGACAGGTGCCTTAACGACCGTTATCTACCGGACCGAATAGCAACGTAGCATTTCAGTGCCACTTAAATACCTGTGCTTTTCTCTGATGCTGTTAAACAGACGTTGGAGGCTACCGAAACATTGCTGTACGGGACGCTAGTTAATACTACACTTGGCAGCAGGTAACATTAGCCTACCGTTAGCTAGCAGCTGGAGTAAACACAGTTAAAATGCTGACGGCTAAAGTTTGTCTGTATTTCACTGGAGAGGATTCCAACAGGGGGACGGACGACAGTCTGCAGCTGCCGTTGTCTGAAAAACAACACATATGTTGCGTTGACTTGAAATACGCCTCGCCAGCTTTGTGATGCATTCAAAGTTATTGTAAAATATCCTTTTCCCATACAGTGGTTGTTTTTGTCATTTAACAGGAATGTACTGGTGAAATAAGAGAGGCTTGATATTTATAACTTTTATATAATTTTTATATAACTATTTGACTGAAATGGTTATCAGAAATAATCTCAAATAATTTATTTAAAAAAAAAAGACTAAAATGTTTTAACTAAAATGGCAAGACTTTTAGACGACTAAAACTTGACCAACAAAAAAAGATATGTGAATGACTAAATATGACAAACTAACAACGACATTTGGTGTAAGACTAAATTAAAAATAGGTGACAAAATTAACTAATAAATAGATTTTGTGACCTAGGCCGATCAGAGCTTCAGATTGTGGACAGAGGCAGAGAGCCAGCGGTTTGTAATCCCACAGACTTTCCTTTAACTTCTGCCCAGAAGCTGGGAAGCATGACACAGTAACTTCTTGGGTATTGAGGAGCTGCAGTGTTTAGGCTAGCTTCACATAGCAACAGGCAGTCCTGCGGCGGTCTGGCAAAAACGCCATTTGTTTTTAACAGTGGTAGTGAGCATAGGCGCGGGGGCTGCCAGTAAAACTCTGCAGCGAAAAGTTGACACAGATTTAACAGTTGGAGAAACGCATCACGATGTCATCCTGCGGTGGCCAATCACGTAACCGCCGATTAGACTCTCTGATGCGGTGTGAGATACCCGTAGAGTAACATTAAAAAAAATCTCTGCATCTTTTGAAACACAAGCACTTAACTGCCCAGGAGTTTGTGTAACAGCTGACTGTTAACCTGCAACAAGCTCAACTGAACTTGAGAGGAGAAATGCACTGATGGATTGGCCACTGACCGGAATTGGCCGGTTTTCACGTGCTCGGCCATGAGCGGCGACCGGCTGGTCAGTCTGACATATGCAAATTTCATGCCGGTCAACGCTACAATTAACTGACAACATAAGTTATACGAGTTACAGTTCTCAAGGTCGCACGCACACACGCCACGTGGTATGTATGTTTACATCCGCTGCATACAGCGTAGACATCCACGTGGATAGCTCAAAATGCGTACAGATAACACGGCATTTTGCTTCAGGAAAGTGGCGTGTATGTTTACGCAAAGTCACAATGCCATGTTGGTAAACCAGTTTCTTATTTGCAGGTTTAAGGCTCAGGACATGGAGGTTCAGTTAAGTGACGAGCTGGCCGGCTCCCTGCGACAACTCAAGGTACGTCACTAGTTATGTTTTCTAGCTCATCCACTGTGACCGTTGCCAGTGAGGACACAGTCTTTATCTGTAATGAGTTTTGGTTCATTTAGTTGGTGTATTATCTTCAGCCCTCTGTATTGTCTTATTCTAAGCTTTATCCTGTTCTCTAATACTGTGACGGCCCACTTTCCCTCACAGGGATCATTGCAGTTTTGTGATCTTATTGCCAGTGGAAAATTCCTGGCTCTTCTCTTATCTCCTGCCATTATGTCCCTGAATAATACTCAAATCAGTCTTTGTGGTGTGAATGGGATTTTATAATTTAGGTGGGAATTGCACATTGAGTCAAAATGACATTTGTCTCACATGCATTTGTTTGGGCTGGTCTCTCCCTTCTCGCAATACCTGGACTCCACAGCCAGAGGGCAGCGTCCTCAAGGACCGCTTCAAGAGTCTGCAGAAGAGGAACCTGATCGAGCCAAGAGAAAGAGCCAAGTAAGGATCTCTGCCTCACTCTTATGTAACCTCTCCTCAAAGGCTCCGTGATATACAGTTTCATACAGTGTATATTGATTCAAATGTATGTTACCTCCCTCCCACATCTCTTAGGTTCAAGAGGAGACTCAAGCTGAAGTATGTGGAGAAGAGGGCTTTTAGAGAGATCACTTAGTGCCGAACCACAGACCACAGGAGCTGAGCACAAGAAGATGGGCAGCATTTAAAGCCCCAAACGCAACATAATGGAACTGTGTATATACAACTTATTGACTGTGCAGGGCCTGTTTGACCCTCTCAGATTGAAACTGCTTATAAAATGTTATATCAATGATATAATCTGAAATGAGAAGAGTTGGATATCATTGTAGTGCATTTCCTGTACTGGTGTGTGTTTTCAATATCCAATTTCACACAATGTTTCAATGTGTGTCTGTTGTCTATCAGTACGCCTGATACTGCAACTTCGGGCATGTAAATCTTGTAATATATCCTACATTTCTTCATGCATAATTATATCACCACAGGCTGTAATATTTCATAAAACATTCAGTTTTTCATCAGTATTCCAGCAGAGTTAGGTGCCATGACACCCAGATTAACAGCAAAAAGTGTTGGACAGTGATTAAAAGTTGAGAGTTGGCAACGGAAATTAAAAAAGATATGCATTTTTAATCCCCATAATAAGATAACTTGATTTAGTGGAGTTAAATTGAAGTACATACACTTTATTATTATTTTATTTTTTTATTATTTAAATCTTAGGTTTAAAAAAAAAAAAAAAAAAAACCCAGACAGATGGGCTTGAAGTTGGCATGTGATAATTGATTCCAACCTACTGGCCTAAAACCATAATTGCCTTCAGTGTCCTGCTGGTGTGAACAAGTACTTGCGAGCGAGCGTGCGCGCACACACACACACACACACAATCGCTCTCTCCTATGGCGCCTGGAGCTACGCCAAAGCTTCTTATCCGTTAATCAGTGTGAAAATGTAATCTTTTACCTTCCGAGTCCGCAGAAGCCCCCACCCACCTAGCTTCCTCAATCAGTTGACCCCCCCTCCTCCACAAGACAGTGTGTCGTGAACCCTGGACCACCTCTCTTTTCAGCGGCTTATCAGTGTTTTCATGCCAACTACCTGCTGATGAATTAACCCGCCGACTCATAAAGCCACAGTTTGTCTCCAAGGAACCTAATTCATTACTTCTCTACTTATTGGATTTAGGGCAGAATGCCCTATAACACGTCAGTGAGGGTAATGTGAATCCTTAAAATAGCCACCACGCTTTTAGTAAATGTTTTATTCAACTTCAAATTAATTGTAAGTCCCCCCAACTCTGGTAATGTACCCTTGGACAAAATGTGTACTGTGTAAATTTGTAACATCCAGTACCAAATTGTATTTAATTTGTGTTTTACTGATAAAGCTGACCTTTCCACTTTAACTGAACAATGCGCCTTATATGAAAAATAACCACAAAATATTTAGGTTTATGTGACATGCAACTGCAAATCTATGGTACACCATGAAAAAAGTACATAAGTGCATTAAGATGAAGCAACAGTCGTGCTAGCAGCTCTCTTGAGTGTACTTACTAACATCAGCATTGTAACATGCTTACAATGGTGATGCAAACACTGATGCTTATAAGTATAATGTTGACCATCTTAAGCCTGTTCGCATGGCAACATTTATTAATTAGTACAAAAGAAAGAACTAAGGCTCATGGGAATGTCATTTCCAGATATTTGGTATGATATCTTAAATATTGGTCAAATTAAAATCTTGAGCAGTTGATGGCACTGAATGAAAAGCCTTGGGATCACGAAAGATTTCACAATTCATCCTGAGGGGAACCATAAATGTCTGCACCCAATGTCATGACAATCCATCAAATAGGACATTTTACCCAAAACCATAAATGTCAACTTCATGTTGCCACTAGCAGAAAATACAGGGGATTGCCAAAGTTGAGATTCATCCTCTGGGTACTATGAATGTCTGTACAAAATGTAATGGCAATCAATCCAATAATTGTTGAGTCTGGATGAAAGTGATGGACCAAATATTCAGGAATAATACAGAAATTATGTATTTTGAATGTTCTCAAGAAGAGCTGAAAATTGTCTTAATGGTCGAATGACAGAACTACAAGTCACCTTACAAGGATATTGGGAGGTTAAAGAAATATGTTAGTTTTCTTGTATGCTCATGCCAAATGAAGGCAGATTGTGTTTTCCTTCTTTTTTTTTTTTTCCTTACTCTCTTTACGTGTGAGACACGGTGCTGCCAGATTGTCTTAGCATGGGGTAGGACGGATTACTTGTGTGTGCAGTCACTCCTTACCTCCTTAAGAATAGATTACTACTCCCGTCTGGGGATTCAGTAAGTGACAGAGGAAGCCACTAAAACTGCTGCAGTATGTGTGTGAGTACTTGATTGAATATTGTCCCCTTTCCCCTGCCTGTGTTCAGTGTCCCCCCCCTCCTCCTCGTGCTTACAGATTCTGTAGTTTGGCACAGGTAGAGGCACGTGGACACTGAAGTTTGTGCTGCAAGCTAGTGGAAGTCACAAACATCCCAACATGCTTCACCTTAAAGGTAAAATTCATACATGAATAGTCCTCATACAATCCGGTGGATTTATGAGGACTATGGTTAAATGCTCCTCAGATCTCTGCAGGGTAAATCCAGACAGCTAGCTAGACTATGTCAAATCTGAGTTTTCTCTCTCTCTGTTTGCACAGAGATCTGAGGAGCAGTTAACCATAGTCCTCATAAATCCACCGGAGTTTAATTCCAACACAAAGAAAGTGGAAGGAAACGGACATCCAGCCAAAAAAAGGACATACGGCGGAATTTCCACCAGCAACGAAGCAATCCCAGAAGTGGAAGGTCGTGGATATAGACTAGTTTCCACCTGATGTATATATTTTATTCAACCAACTTAGCAGAATGTCTGCAACTACCCCATCCCTGACAGCAAACCAAAAATCCAACATTAACTCTAAATGCAATTGATTTAGCTAATTTTAGAGGAGCTTTACGCTTTGTATCTGGTTTCACTTGACTGGCTGTTATTGGTGTGTGAATGCAGCATTAGTCCAATTCTCCTGAGGGAATATCAAAATCTATAGTTTATAAATGCTCCACTATGTTAACCAGCTAGTCACTAATTTGACTGCAGGCTATTTAGTAGTAGTTAGTTTAGTAGTGCAGTTTTTCCTGACACACAGCCTGCTGTATTTACAATTTTCTGTTTGAAATATGATTACAAACTGGTTATCATTGGGGTTTAGACTGTTGTTTAGACAAAACATGGCCCCCCCCCCCAATTGTGGGTCTAAAACAGGCCAATTGCATGGCACTGTCTCTCTCTCTCTCTCTCTCTCTCTCTCTCTCTCTCTGTGTGTGTGTGAATAGCAAAATGTTCCTTTTTACAGTAGGTATCAATGCACACAGATGAGAAGACGGAAGATGATAAAAACATAGCTGGCAGATAAAATCATGACCAATTATGCTGTGAGAGAGAAAAGTGGAAAATTGTGTGTGTGTGGTGTTAGTAGTGGAGCAGTAAGAGATGAAGAGGAGGAGGGATAAACACAGTGATGGAGAGTGAGTGAGAGGGGGGGAGGAGCAGAGAGATGATTCCTCTCCCTAATCCTCTAGACACACGCTCGGTCTGGCTGCCTACTGGCTCAGAGAGAGAGAGACAGAGGCAGGTGGAGGACGCAAACGGAGAGAGAGAGAACCCAAGTAGGGAGGGAAAAACAAGATGAAGGGAAGAGAGGAAAGGGGAGCTGCCACGCTGACAGAAACGGAGAGAGGAGAGTGAGGACGAGGAGGACTGGAGAAACCAGTGACGGCTTCAAGCAGAGTAAAGGAGACAGAGGAGGAGGAGGGGGAGTGCGATGCTTTAGTCCAGCGCACCCTGAACCAAACCAGGAGAGAAGGAGAGAAGCAACAGAGAGGAGGGGAGGGAATCCATCCAGTGAGAAAGAAATGAAGAGGATGGACGAGCGGAGAACGAGCAGAGACACAGATCCCTGGTTACTCAGGCTCACATGAGTGTATGGACCTGAGCCCGCTCAGAGTTGCTACAAGATGCTGTCAAAGAAGCAGTGTGTGAGGGCAGAGTGATGGATGTCTGTTTGCACAAACTACGGCTGCTCCTTGAAACTCAGTAGAAGTAGATGAGTTCTGGTGTGTCTGTGTGCTGGACCAGGTGTGTGTGTCAGTGTGAGAACATATGAGTGTCAGTGTGAGAACATATGACAGACCAGCTGTTTTAGGAGGTAAACAGGGTCAGGTGCTACCAGAGGAGGGACACAAGGAGGGAAGTGGGAAGACAAGCGTATGGATGAAGAATTACACACACACACACACACACACACACAGACACCGATGAGAGTATGTGTGTGTGCAGCTAGTACATAGACGGGCTTCAGTCCAACCATCTCAGGTGCAGTTAAGGTGGTGTGTGTGTGTGTGTGTGTGTGTGTGTGTGTGTGTGTGTGTGTGTGTGTGTGTGTGTTTTTCAGACAGCACCTAAAAAAGTCAGCAACAAAAGGTGCCACTGAGCTTCTTCAAGGTTGCTTTTGATTCCTTTTTTTTTTACACCCGACAAGCCACCTGAAACCACTCCCTACCTCATCTCAACCCATACAAGTGGACTTGAAGACTTATAAAAAGGGACATTAACACTAGCTCTGGTGCTCTGCTGACTGGGAAGCCCCCACCTGATTTCCTGTGCCAGTGGATGCCACCCAACTCCAACCATGGGAGAATGGACCATCCTGGAGCGCCTTCTGGAGGCCGCCGTGCAGCAGCACTCTACTATGATTGGAAGGTAAGTTCTTGTCAGAGTGAGATTGCTATCATGTGTCTTCATTTTTCTACTGTAGGCTATGTCTATGCATATGGTATTTAAAAATACAAGCATGCCGATGCATGCAGAATACGAATCCTTCCATGCTCTCAGTCTTTAATCCTTCTGAGTGACATGGTGGGAGGAGGAGGTGACCAGGAGGGACACTATGAGCCAACACAGAGGCGTTGGACATCAGATGATCCAGAGCAGTGTCAGGACATCTCACAATGAATGTCGGCAATAGGCTACCTTCATTGTGCTCGTTTACTTTCTACTGTACCTCTCCGTGCTGATGTCTTCATTCCCCCCCTTTTCCCCCTTCCCGCTTTAACATGAAGTCTGCTTCATAAGCCATCCCCGTTACACAAGCGTGCCTCTTTTCAGCTTTCCCACAATCCTCCCCTCCCTTCCCCCATACATTTCATTGTCTTTTTCTTTCAAATATGAAGTCATCTCACAACTTTAAAAAAACTAGTCACCAGCGCAAGGTCAAGACTGTTATGATTTATGCATCATTCCACATGCCGAGATGTCTTGTATCTTGTATCAGCGGAAGAATCAGCAATTATTGATGAGCGTTTCGGCCACAGAGGCACATCAACTCTGTAGATGGTATTAAACATGATTTTACATCGAGGGAAGGACACATTCCTGAGTTTGGGGTTTTCTCGGGACTTCTGCGCTGAACTTGTGGTTCAGCGCAAGTTCATTATGACTGTCTGAATTAGCAGTTTAAACCAATCCCCTGAAGCTACTGACTCACTCTGGCTAGTGGTACTCTTGAATTATTAGCCAGTTTATAAAATGATGTGGAGAAACATTCTTTTTTGGCAGAATATGACTCCTGACTTCTTCTGCTGACAAAGCTCTGAGTGTGAATTTTGTGGGGTTATGAAACTGTGATTCTGAGTCTTGTTCTGAGAGCCGTCTGTCGGTTGAATGGTTAGTAGGCTAAGAGTTGTTTTCTTTGGTGTTATGATGAATGATCGGTCAGCATTGGCTTCCTTTCATTCATGAGACGCTGGAAGAGTAGTGTCGCTAATCGACCGGACTAGTCATCCTAGCTGCAGGGTCTCAGTGAGAGCGAGAAGGAGAAGAGACAAAAAGAGAGAGTTGTTAAGGAAGAAGAAACCTGAAAGAAACCAAAGGAAATTGAGGAAAAGAGAGAGATAAAAAAAAAAGAGTTTGGTTTCAAAGTAGAGAGGAGATGAGCGGAATACACAGTTTGAGTGTGAGTTGTGAGAGACAGGAAGTAGATGACAGAAAAAAACAGTAAAAAAGCAGAGTGAAGGCGAAGAGCGGTTATTCACAGACAAGCGAGCAGACACATGGCCTCAGTCTGCAGGGCGTTGGTAGGAAGCCAAGAGGACTGTCTCGTCACGAGATGGTGCTGCATGCCATGACCTAAGTGGGGCAACCAGGAGTCCTGGTTGCCCCACTTAGGTCATGGCATGCTGCTGCCGGGTGACCTGGTCCAGGACACCCGGCAGCAAAAAGCCTCAGATCATCTTCGCACAGTTTATATCCAGACAGTTAAAATGTTCAGATGATGGGAGGAACTAGCCAAAACTTTTTCAAAATAGCAAAATTTACACATACGATTTCCAGCAGCCCTGTACAGTTTCACTTGCATTTGTTTAAGCTCAATACATTTTCCATTTCCACAACCACTTAGGCTACTATATGTTGCGACCTAGAAATGTTATCTAGAAGTATTATTTCATAATTTCCTAGAATAGGGAATATGTTCAGAATACTGTAGGGAAATCACTGTTATCTCATCGTAATTTTGTTTTAAAAAAACATTCTGAATATTATTCTGATTTATGTTACTGGAAGGTGAAAGGTCACTTACAATGATGTCATAAGCCAGCGTGGCAGCCTAGTAAAGAGCTGAGCCGAATGAAGTAAAAAAACGGAAAAACGTAGGCTAAGTCGCTGCTATTAGAATATGTTTGTTGCTTTGTGTTAAAAGAAAATTCCAACAGAACTGGCAAAATAAAGTTGCAAAAGACAAGACGGAGTCTGTTTCAAGTGTGCAACATAAACTTGGTGTTTCCGCCTGGTTGGAGTTCATCGCGAAGCAAGCAAGATGACGAGCCACGACACAGTAAGAGCTAGCAGGTAACTACTTAGCTACGACGTCGTCAATACGGCAGTGCCCCAGACGAAGCAGTAAAGGTAAAAGTTTTCCATCATGTCAAAAGTGCAACAGCAAGAGCACCACCCGGTGGTTGAAAATAATATCGTACCCAGTGATCCGAATGAACAAGGAGAAAGTGCTTCTGTCCCAAATGCAACAGGAACAGCTTCCCAGAATGTTTCTGTTTTCCATCCACTGTACAGAAGGGAGTTAAAAATAATTGGACAAATTAGAGAACCAAATCAAAAGGATAAACTAGCGTACACTAGCTTGGAAAGACAAATCCAAAGAGCACTGAAAAAAGGATATGATGAGGGAGAAGTCGTAGAAGCTGTCCTTCAAGCTATAGCTGCAGGAACAAAGCTGAAGAGTTATCTGGAAAGTAGAGTTGAGCTGTCATTGCAAGCTATCAGACAGATATTACGGACTCATTACATTGAGAAGGACGCCACAGACTTGTATCACTCCCTCACGCGCGCTGTTCAAGATTCAAAAGAAACACCCATCCAGTTCTTGGTGCGAGCCATGGATCTGAGACAACAAATTGTCTTTGCTTCAGAAAGAGTTAAATCTGGTTTGAAGTACAGCACGGAGCTAATCCAAAATCAATTCCTCCAAACAGTACTCACTGGTCTCCATGATGACGCCATCCGCGCAGACATAAAGCCATACTTACAGAATCCGAAAGTTGAAGATGAAGTCCTTTTGGAGAAAATGACAGCTGCATACACTCTGGAAAAAGAAAGAAAGAATAAGTTGGCAACTACATCAAAAGCAAAGATGATCAAAATTGCAGTGGTGAGTGAGGAAAGTGAGGAATGTGGGAAGGAAACCTATGCACACAAACCAAACGATAAGAACAAACATGGTGAGGCGAACAAACGTGATACACTGATGGAAAAGGTGGACCAAGGGACTAAAGCCATATGCGAAGCTATTCAGAACCTCACCACTCAAATTGCTAGTTTCCACCAGACCTATAAGCCTCAACCAATGAGAGTGAGTGAACAGCCAAACCGAAAATATCGACCACAGCCAAGACTGTAAATAGTAGACAGTGTCAGCAGTGTCAGTTGTCCAATCCTGATGGAAGGTGTAGTCACTGTTACAAGTGTGGCAGCCAAGAACACTGGGCATCAGGTTGTAGAATGAGAAATGCCTCAGACACTACAAACAAGATTGAAATTCTGATTCATCCTGCCGAAAACACAGACAACGTGGATCTGTTCAGCTTAAGAGCACCACTCACTGGTAAACAACGACAAACAGCCAAGCTAGTAGGGAAGAGATGCCTATTGCGAGCTTCCCTAGGGGGAGTTGACACTTCAATACTGTGGGACACCGGTTCACAGTTATCAATAGTGGGAACGAACTGGAAAAGAGAATACTTGCCAGATGTTAAGGTGACACCAGTGGAGGAGCTGCTTGAGGAGGGAGCATTGGAGCTATCAGCTGCAAATGGAACAGACATTCCGTATGATGGAAATTGAATTCACCTTGTCTAAGAATGCTGTGGCTGGGATGAGTGACAAACCTGTCGTGGTCCCAATCCTGGTTGCCAGCAGTGACATTGAACGCCCCATCATTGGCTTTAATGTGATTGAAGAACTAGCCTTGACGAACGACAGCTGTGGAGACTGTACTCCTTCTGGCCACATGGTGGAAAAGCTGTGCTCAGCACTGGAGGTAGGGCGCAAAACGGCGAGAGCTGTCTTGTCTGTTTTAAAGGACCAAAAGCTTGAGAACCAACCCCACATAGCCAGAGTTGGCAGACAATCAGTGACCATCCCGAAAAACAAAGTGGTAGCAGTGCCATGCGGCCGACTAAATAAGAGAGTGTTGAGTGCGTCACATGTAGTGTTGGAGCCAAACCATGAAATACCATGGCCAACAGGCCTAGTCATCAGAGAGCAGTTAATTCAGCTCCCTTCACAAGATAACAGTAAAATAGAGGTTACCGTTGAAAACATGACTGACAATGACATCATGCTGTGTAGTCGCACAACACTTGGATGGTTGCACAGTGTTGATGCTATCTACCCATTGCAGACAAAGTCCACATGTGATCAGAGGCCTGAGACACGAGACAGCGGCATCACCTCACTTGCACAGCAATCCAGCCGGATGCCACAAGCGGAGCCTTGGGACCCACCTGTGGACCTGAGCCACCTGTCAGATGACCAACGGCAACAGGTACAACAAATGCTCAGAGAGGAATGTGATATTTTTGCAAAGGATGATTGGGACACTGGATGTATCAAAGATTTGCAAATGGACATACAATTGAAAGACAATGTGCCTGTGTAAAGAACATACAATGCAATCCGTAAACACCTCTACCAAGAAGTGAAAACTCACATACAGGACTTACTCAGTCGAGGCTGGATCCAGAAGTCTTGTTCGTCATATTCTTCACCTGTAGTATGCGTCAGAAAGAAAGATGGAGGTCTACGCTTGTGCGTAGACTACAGATTGCTGAACGGGAAAACGCAGCCGGATCGTCATCCAATCCCGAGGATACAGGAGATACTGGAAAACCTGGGGGGCAACTCCTGGTTCACAGTGTTGGACCAGGGCAAGGCTTACCACCAGGGCTTCATGAACGAGAAAAGCCGACCCTGCACCGCATTCATAAAATCATGGGGACTGTATGAATGGGTGAGGATCCCGTTTGGGCTTACTAATGCGCCCGCAGCTTTTCAGCGCTACATGGAGGGATGCCTAGGAGATCTGAGAGATGAAGTGTGTGTCCCGTATTTGGATGATGTGTTAGTGTTTAGCTCCAGCTTTGAACAACACATCCAAAATGTGAGACAGGTACTGCGACGGCAAGGAGAGTGTGGTATCAAACTGAGGCCAAAGAAATGTGAATTTTTCAAAAGTGAGGTCTGTTATGTGGGTCGAGTAATTTCGGCAGAGGGATACAAGATGAATCCCAAAGAGGGGGAAGCAGTTCAAGCACTGAAGCATGAGACCCCAACCACTGTGCGAGAGGTGAGAAAGCGGATGGGTTTCCTCAGTTACTATAGATCCTATACACCAGACTTCTCCAGGATAGCCAAACCTCTTTATGAACTGTTAGCAAAGTCTAAACTGTCTGAACAGACGCCAAGCCAAAAGAGGAAGAATGTGAGCCGTAAGTCTGCTCAGTTGCCACCATCTCATCCTGTCCAGTGCACAACGATGCACCAAGGAATACTGAACAGAATGGTGTATCAGCTGACAAATCCACCAGTGATGGCATATCCGGACTTGGAGAAACCCTTTGTACTTCACGTGGATGCCTCAGAAGAGAGCTTAGGTGCAGTTTTGTACCAGCGCCAAGAGGGTGTTCTTAGGGTCATTGCCTCTCACGGACCTTGTCACCGGCAGAAAAGAATTACAAGCTATATTCTGGCAAATTGGAATTCCTGGCGCTAAAATGGGCCATCACAGAGCGCTTTCGTGACTATCTGTTCCATGCACCTGACTTTGTTGTATATAGTGACAATAATCCCCTGACCTATGTCACGAGGTCAGCAAAGCTCAATGCAGCGGGACACCGCTGGGTGGCAGAACTGGTGGATTATAGATTCACATTGAAATACAGGCCCTGAACGGCAAACAGAGATGCAGATTTCTTGTCACGGAGACAAAAGCCCATTGAAGAGATCATGCGAGAGTGTACAGAGGAATGCCCTCAGGAAGCTATAGAATGCATTGGACAAGCTCTGGAAAGGGATAAAACACAAGATATAGATTGGATCTCTGTTGTCACCTGCAACATTGATGCACTGCCAGAGCGGTGTAACGTCTCAGTGCCAATCCAGCCACTTGCAGTAGAATACATCAGAGTTGCCCAGAGTGCAGACTTAGCCATTAGCAGAGCTATGGCTTTGAAAAGAACACATGCATTCTTGAAACATAAAGACAAGCTGGCAGAAAGCGAAACAGTGAGACAACTTCTCCGAGAGTGGCCCCGTCTAAATATCGATGGAGATGGCATCCTCAGAAGAGAGACTGCAGCAAGGAAACAGTTAGTTGTTAATGAGTCCCTGAAGCCTGTTGTGTACAAGCATCTCCACGGGGAAATGGGACACTTAGGTGCTGATCGAATGGTGGCTCTCGCAAGAGAACGTTTTTTCTGGCCAAAAATGAGGCAGGAAATGGAACACTATGTTACCCAGGTGTGTTGCTGCATGGAAAGGAAAAAACCTAACAGAATAATCAGGACACCTATCCGAAGCATTGAGACCTCTGCACCCTTTGAAATGATATCCATTGACTACCTACACTTGGACAAGTGTAAAGGGGGTGAGGAGTATATACTTGTAGTTGTTGATCATTTTACCAAATATGCACAGGCCTACGCAACGAAAGACAAGTCTGGGAAGACCGCGGCCAGAAAACTCTTTGACGATTTCATTATGCGTTTTGGTGTCCCATCCAAGATACATCACGATCAGGGAAAAGAGTTTGAAAATACTCTCTTTCGCAAGCTACAAGACTACTGCGGTATTCTCCACTCACGCACCTTCCCATATCACCCTCAAGCTAATCCTGCAGAGCGCTTTAACAGAACGCTGCTGGGTATGTTGCGCACGCTTGAAGAGTCTCAGAAGTCAAGATGGAAGGAACACCTAAACAAAGTGGTCCATGCCTATAACTCAACTGTGCATGAAGCAACGTGATTCTCTCCATTCTTCCTTCTCTTTGGTCGCAAGCCAACTTTACCAGTCGACTTAATGTTCCCCAGGAAAGGAGGGGAAAGGAACCAGTCACCGACTGGTTATGCAGAGAAGTGGAGAGAAGTCATGTAGGAAGCCTATGCTATTGCGATGCAAAACATGAAGAAAAGTGCAAGGAGAGGACAGAAAAACTACAATCAGCGCACATGGAGTTCTGTTCTGGAGCCAGGTGATCATGTCCTGGTGAGAAACCTCACGCCCAGAGGCGGTACCGGAAAGCTGCGTAGTCATTGGGAAGACATGATACATGTTGTCAAGGGAAGAAAAGGCCCTGATAGTCCAGTATACGTGATTGAACCATTGCAAGGAACATGGAGGAGACGGGCGTTACATCGTAACCTACTTCTACCATTCCCTTATCTGGTTGAAGAGCCAGAAGGTCACGAATCCAACCTCGAAGAGAAAAACAACGGAAGGAAAGCAAAACGGACAACAAGAAAGGATCATACAGCCAGACAAAATACTTACCAAACAGACACAGACAGTTCCAGTGAGGAGGAGTATCATCTGTGGACAGCAGTGAGACATGCTGAGACACCTCTGAATGCAGAAGCAGAAGAGTTCTGCCCGAGAACAGAAACACCCCGAGACAGGCCTGAGAGGATATTTGTACCGGAGTTGCAGCCTGAAGAGGAGCCTATTGAGGAGAGACAGAGCTCAGGGAGGGAGATTGATCTTCCGGCTGTTGAATCAGAGGATGAGCGAAGTGATATTGAGATGTGGAAAAACAGGCCAAGGAGAGCTAGGCAGCCCAGGCGTGTCTACACTTATGACCAGCTAGGCCAGCCAACCTTTCAACAGCTGAAGACCTGCCATGTTGGTGTGAAGACGTCCCGGAACTGCCTGTGACTCCTCTACGAGATCATCATTTGTGTATCCTTTTTATCATGGATAGATTTAAAAGACACACAGAGACTTAATCTTATTTGTTAGTTTATATTTAATGCTTATCCATTACAAGTTACAGTTCATGGTAGTAGCTAACACATAATACATTACAGGGAATCTGGACAGTTATTTAAGTAATAAGGACAGAAATGGGTTATTATCCTAACATATTGGAGTTAAGACAGTAGTGTAATATCCAAACAGTAGTTACAGGAACAATAGTTGAGTGTACACTTACGGTATAGATTATTAAATGCGTGGCTTTAGAATATGTAGACACATGAGTTTGGGTGTATATGGTATTTTCCTTGTCCCTTTGTGAAGATTGGAGGGCCCACCAATACTTCAGTGGATTATCCACCCTTGGATGCTAATGGACTATGGACACGGTCTTGTATTGTTGCCATGAGAGACTTGCTCCAAAAAAAAAAAGAGAATACTAAGACAATATGTTACAACCACCCTGTAATGTATGATGTGTGTGAAAATACTTACCTGTTTCCTTACCTTCCACCATGTGTTCCGTTGTGGAGACATTGTTGATTAATATTGTGAAGATAGGAGAGAAAATGTTTAGACACATTTCTTTAGTGGGGGAGGGTGTTGCGACCTAGAAATGTTATCTAGAAGTATTATTTTATAATTTCCTAGAATAGGGAATATGTTCAGAATTCTGTAGGGAAATCACTGTTATCTCATCGTAATTTCGTTTTAAAAAAACATTCTGGATATTATTCTGATTTATGTTACTGGAAGGTGAAAGGTCACTTACGATGATGTCATAAGCCAGCGCGGCAGCCTAGTAAAGAGCTGAGCCGAGTGAAGTAAACAAACGGAAAAACGTAGGCTAGGTCGCTGCTATTAGAAAATGTTTGTTGCTTTGTGTAAAAAGAGAATTCCAACAGAACTGGCAAAATAAAGTTGCAAAAGACAAGACAGAGTCCGTTTCAAGTGTGCAACATATACAGCAATACATCCTTTATAATGTACAAACTTGAGTGCCCTTCATAGCTACTGTTAGTAGTTAGGTAAGCTGCAAGTGAAACTCTTTTTGCATTCAATCTCATTTCCACAGCTGTAAACTGACATTCAAATTGGCCAACTGATTGAGTATAGTCTTTTGCCTTGCGAAAGTCTTACTAACTCTACTAATTGATTTATTTTTGTGGTTTCCATGGTCAATTGTTATTTATGTTAGCTTCACAGCACATCCCCATGCACTGGTGTGTTTATTGGAAATCTAAAGGGCCATAGCTGCTTGGAAGATTAGACATTTCACCAACTTGTCCAGTTACAAAGGGAGAATGTCATTCATGGTATTTATTTATCTCTTAAATGTTGTTAATCGGAAGCACTCCTAATCACTTAGTGCTATTACCGATAATATGAAAAGAGCCAGTTGACCATTTTTAGCTTTAGTTTCTGTGTAGTAGCCTGTATGTTCCCACAGTAAAGTGCCTTCCCTGCATCTGGCTTTTCTACAGCTCAAAACCATCTAATCTGGGACATCACTGCTGACATGAATTTATATAAACGCACGCTAATACTCCCTCAGTCCTGAAAGCTATTGGTCCCTACGCTGCGATTTTAGACATCTTATTGGTCGGCGCAGGTGACGTCCTGCCAAAGAAAGCGTTGGACAGGTTGCTGTCCCTGAGGCCATACCAGCGTGTGTTCTCATGAGCCCACCATGACAACAGCCTGCAGGCCTGAGTGGATTTGTCATACATGAGTCACACACACACGCATTAGGGGGAATATAACATTTGTTTGTGTAAGATTACATTATAACGGCTCTGGAGATTCCCTTCTGCTGTCAGGGTTTGTGTGTGTGTGCATAAATACTCAGAGTGTGTGTAAAATGTGAGCTTTGGTGTACTTTGTGGGCATATCACATGTGCTTGGACGGGTTTTGGTCCTGTCTGTGAGTGTGTGTTTGTGTATTCACCTGCTGCCTGTGATTAATTCCTGCCATTACGGGCAGCGGGGAAGATGTAAATCGACTTGGTCCATCTGATGGACCGTGGGACCCCAGCGACTGTTGGTACACAGCCTCTGAGGGGAAACCATGATGAAGCACTCTCAACCTAACTACTGTAAACACATCACTCATGCTGTTTATTTGGTCCAATATATGTGTGCTGCCATTGGTCAGAATGGGATTGCTAAACATGCAGGTGCATCCTCCCAACACCCTGATATTGATCTCCAATAATGGAATAGGAAGTGGAGCTTGGTAGAAGACAGGGCACTTCATGAAACAGTCTTTAGGCCTGTCCATTTGCAATACAAGTGGAATGCTAAGTGAGTGATTAAAACTGTAAGTACCTCATTGACTTTATTGCCTGTTAAAATAAACCATGGTAGAAATTAGCATACCAAATATTTATTCTGGCATTGCCTTTCTCGGCAGGAGAGCTGTGGTTAAACACCCCGAAGACAGATAAAAGTTAAGGGGGCTCTTCAGAACCAGTGTTACTACTTATGACGCAGAGTGAGGACCATAAACTGGGTCACTCTCAAATAGGATTTATTTCCTCTCTAGAAAAAACTAACATGAAGAAACTCATTAGCTTAGCAACAATAAGGCTGCAAACAACCCCATAATCAATACCCTCCATTTAAAAAGAATATTGAATATGATACTTCCCTTTCTCTTACTTTAAGTAGATGGTTGGCACGTTACCTTGCACATCAGCTGGATTCTCGCGATATCACAAGATCATGCAGGATTACGTATCACACAAAAATCCATCTTGTCAGGCTTCAATTAATGCGTTTGTGTCTGAACTAGTTTACTAGCTAGTCTAGCTTACTGAACCAATAAGCGTCCTGTTAGGAGCTACTGCCAGCCACTGCTGTGATTTAGGTGTATGTGATGGCTGCGTCTGTTCATTCTAAACAATGGACGTGATAGACAGATGGTTCACCCAATCTCCTGCCAGGCATTTTTGGAAATACCTGGCCTACCCCTTTCCAAATAGTTTCCAATGATGGGCTCTCAGATGGTTCTGTGTAACAAACCATCTGACGTATCAAGTTAGTTGGCACGCCCCCCATTAGGAGAAGCAGACAGGAGACCAAACACGGATGCTAAGCAATGTGCTGCTGAGGACGGGGGCAGCAGCAAAACGTATTTTAGCCACATAAAAAAGGTCCACCTAAAACACTCAATGTCAGTTAAATTGTATGCAATATTTAAAATATTTTCACCACTTTACCTTGCTTCACCACTTTACCTTGCTACACGGCCTTTTCCAACAGGAAACTGAAGCCATCATCTATGCTCTCTTCAAAGCCACGAGACGGGTGAAATTACTGTTTTTGTCAAAGGAGTTGGAGGAGGCTTTGAAGAAAGCATGGATGGATTAAATGCCTTCAGTTCCCTGTCAGAGAAGGCTGTCTGATGGCAAGGTAAAACGGTGAAAATATTTGAAATATAGTCTACACTTAAACTGATAGATTTTTTAGGTTGGCCTTTTTTTAGGTGTCTAAAATCCATGTTGCTGCTGCTCTGTCCACAGCAGTGCTTTTGCTTCTGTGCTGCAACTCCTGCCTGCTTCTCCAAAGTGGGGGCATGCCGACCGCCATCTACTGCAGGTAATACACTGACTATGGATAAGTTACTCATACATCCCCACTTCAACACATCTGAACCATCCCTTAATGTTGTTGCACTCAGTTGTATACATGAATTGCATTGGAAGATGTCCAATCGCTGCATAAAGTGGCCGTGATTGTTGCAATGTCTATTTTGGAAAGTTCAGATGCATCCCTCTCCGATTCCACTGTGGGAAGATTAGGCCTTAAAACTGATTTGAAGCATGTGCATTTTAAAATACAGTCCTTGCAGCTGTATTCATTTGGGGCACTAGGTAGAATCCCTGAAGAGATAGTTTAAGGTTTGCTTGTATCTCAGCATGCCTTTGCACATGTGCACTTTACAGGAGGTGATCAAGAGTGTGTGTAGGTGTGTTTCCACAGGAGCTCTTCTTGACGTAGGCCAGCTCGCTCAGCATGACTCCTCAGCACGGCTCCCCTGAGTCAAATGAGTGTTGTCGCTCAGGAGCCGTCAGCTTATTCATCTAGGAAAGCATGTGCGTGCGTGTATGTGTGTATGCCACATGCACTCTTTCAGCACAGCACAAGCAAAAACCACCATTTATTTGTGAGCAGTGTGTACACGCGACTCAGGGTGCCTGTTTGTTGACAGATTACAGCTCTGTCGTCACATGACCTTTAGATCATCGTGCTTTTATTTAGTGAATCCATGTGGAGCAATCACAACCCCCACAGAGGTGATAGATGATTTTCTTTTTTTGTATGGCCTCACTTGCGGCAGATTCCCCTGAGAGATTGTAAAAAGGGACACTTACAGAAGGCCAAGCGAGACCTGCGACCTCCGTCCCTCCCTGTCGTCCTGTCCTTGCTTTCACACTTCTTACATCTGTCCATATGTAATGACCCCCGGGATGCTGCCGGCTGTAATGTCAGCACCTTCTCCGTGCTGCCATAAGAAACCTGTTATTTAAATGACCTCACATCCATTGGGAGATTGTGAATGATATGAATAGGAGGTAGATGCATGGTATTCCTGCTGTATCTCAGACTTTTAAAACAAACATACAGCATCCACCTGTCAATAAAACCTCAATTTATGGACATCATCTGGTGAAATACCTACAATGTCAAAGATAAGTTTGTTATAGAAGATGCTCCTGTGCATTACAGTTCATGTCAGTACTGATAGTGGGAATGATCTACTCAAGCTGTGATGCTAGAGATACAAACATCCTGTATATGAATCCTGGGAGCTGCTCTGTAGCTGCTTACAGCCTTTAATGACTGGAGTACTACAACAAGCCTCCATAGGGACTTATGGAGAAGCAGAGTTGTAGCTGGGGGCGAAAGCGAGAGTTACTGCATATAATTATGCAGTTGTGTTCTCATTTCTTTCTGCTTACACCTCATGTACACATTCCCCCCCATCCTCTCTCTGGTTCTCAGCTGCTTATTCTCCCTCTGTTGATCCCCACAGTCCACATATACTAAGGTAAGGGATGATGTGGTGTAATCGACTCCTATTGCATGTGTGTGTTCATCAGACAGAATGTTAGAAGATAAACCTCCATCTTCATCCTGTAACACCAATCGTACATCAATTTTGACATCTATGTAGTGCATAGTGTATCATGATACACATGGAGAGAAACACTGGCAGATGGAGAAATTCAGGTGAGGCCTAATTGGAATACAATAACTTGGATGGTCATAGAGAAGCAAGAGAGAAAGGATAAAGATAGAGAGATTAGGGGAGGGGAAGGGGTCCAAGTTCAGACAGATTTCACTTTGCAGGGCCTCGGGGAGAAACTGTCTCTGGCAGGGTGACTCAGTAAGGCTTACCGTTTTAGCGTTGGCACCTCCCTAGAGGACAGAGAAGGCCAGTGTTAGAGTAATACTGGAGGGTTAGTTTAACCTGGACATTACCTCGCACGCACATACAGGAGAGAAACTCTGCAAATATAGCCACCTGAACCAGTTTTCTAGTCGTATGTTCATTTATGAAATATGTTTTCATTTCAAAGCATCGATATAGAATTGGAACAGAGACCTCTGAATGATTTTGGCAACTTACACTACAGTTTTGGTTTGATCATTTTGTTGGCTTTACGTTTAAGTAAAAGTTCAATTTTTGTGAAGTGGAAATGGAGTTTGATGCAGGATCCAGTTTGAAAACTCCTCACGGCTCATGCAGTGATCAGATCTGACATCCAAGGGGTGAAAATCACCTGCAAAGAGCTACAGTATGCTGTCAGAAAATCAATACGTGAACACGCAACAGTGCTGTGATGAATTATTTATCTCAGGCAAGTTTTACATCTCTGCAAGAGGATTTTCATACCCTGTTGATGTGAGCTGAATGAAAGTTAGGCATAGTAGTCAAAGTAAATATGCTGGTTGTTGGGTGTTACGTAGTCTCGCATTGCCAGACCTTCCTCCACAGCGCTGCGGAGGAGGGTCGGGCGAGTCTACACAGCATTCTGGGATACTGTGTGCTCTGGTTTATTGGCATTTCTTTAAACCAATCACAATCGTCTTGGGCGGTGCTAAGCCGTGTACGGAGCAACGGCGCTGCTGCAAAATAGGCTCGGGAAGGAACTTGTTTTGGTGGAACGTGTATGTTCAAACGTCGTTTTAGTCGTGCAACAGAAAACTCAGATTGGACAGATAGTCTAGCTAGCTGTCTGGATTTACCCTGCAGAGATCTGGGAAAAGGTTAACCATAGTCCTCATAAATCGACCGGAGTTTAAAATGCCAACACAAAGGAAGCCCAAGGCAACGGATATCCGGCTTTAATAAGTGAAATCCGTCGGAATTTCTGTGAGCCACGGAGCAATCCCGGAAATGGAACGTCATGTACATAGACTAGGTCTTACGTTATACCAGCATTTATATGGCTATGTTAATGAAGTATAAGTTACATAAATATTAGATGCCAGCTTTATTGGAAGGTTCTATCCATCGATCATCTGGAACCGTGAAGGCGGGGTAAACCCTGGTCTGGACATGTCTCCACACTATCTCACGGCGGCGACAGAGACAGCCAACCATTCACACTCCCGTTCACACCAAGGGCAATTTAGAGTCAACAATTAACCTGGTTTAGGGTTAGGTTTACCAAAAACCAACAGTGACACAGGGAGAACATGCAAACTCCACACAGAAGGGCCAAGATGCCCAGTGGATTCGACCCAGTGAGGCGGCAGTGTTAACTGCTGCACCACCCGTGCCACCTTTATTATAAAGTTGTCAGTTCTTATAAGGCCTAATAAGGCAGGTGATTAAATATTAAGTAGTGTGACCATGAATTCTTAATGGGGTAGTGTAGTCACTGTGCTGCAGGTATTACAGTTTCTCTTTGGATGAATCTTTCATCAACACCAACATGACAAGGAGAGTAATACACTCAACTTCATTCTTGGTTTTGGTCACATTGTTACCCCTGTTAAAGGTTACTGTTACAGTCACAAATATCACCCTAAAACAATGGTTGAAACCAAACGTACTTTGAAGCAAGAGGACATGAATAAGTAATCTAAAGGGCACACATAATAATAATAGTCTTTGAATCATCTTAGAAACATACAACATTAGATACCATTGGAGCAAATTATCCTGAAGTGCTATGGCAGAAGAGCACACAGTGAGACTGTGGTTAAAATATAGGACTCTTATGCAGTCAGATATAAACAAAACTACATAAAATATGAGGGATAAAATTAAAACAAAGCAAATTTTGATCTTTGAACACTGCAGCTTTTGAAGTTTTCTCAGTTGGGTCTATTTGTGTGAGCTTGGGGCTGTGAGATCATTGTCTTATTTATAAAATCTGCTTTTGTTACTCATGACTAACAGCATTTCTACGTAGGCATCGTAAAAGTTGACATACTCGTTTAGTTTGATTGATCATTATGTTTGTCTGCTGATGTTCTGATAAAGCCTGCACATCTCCATGCATCTCTCTCTTTCTCTTTCTCTATCGCTCTTTTTCACTCTACCTCCTCACTTTATCTCACTTGATCTCGCTGTTTGAAGATGAAAAGGACGCTCTTCTTCCAATGATTTATCCTCCTTATCCACACTCGCTCCAACTCCCATTATCAGCTGCATCTTCACACTTTACTGTGGTCTCTAATGAAACAAGCTGAGGGTGTAAGAGTCTTAGACTGCAGTACGTTCATCTCTTTAAGCGTGTTTGAGTATGTGTTTGTGACGACTGTTCCTCAGAGGCAGTATCAGCTTGTGCACAGTGTGATTGACTCAACATGAATAAGAAATCGTGAGTGTACACAGTCACACCTTGCTAAAGCACACACCATCTCTGCCAGGACCAACATTTTATGAAGAGACATCTGATTCACTGCCCCCTCACACACACACACACACACACACACACACACACACATTCTTAACCAGATGGTCATCCAAATATACAAATATGTGCGTAAGCAAACTTGCAGCGTGATTTATATTTAGTCATTACTTGGGTGGAAACATGCACATAGACACGCTTTCTCACACTCACACACACATACTGCCAAAGCTGGCACACCCCTTATCTTTATATGCAACTAGATAGTATGACAATGCATTCTCACACGCACACACTCCAAACACATGATCCCAGTAGCAGATTCTTCAATTAAGCTGTGAAGTCAAGCTGCGCTAAGAGTGTTTGAATCTCTGCAATATGTTTCATTCACACCACTCTCTTAGCCAATTATGAATAAGCTACTTGGTAGACAAACAGATAAATTTAGCCTTCGCAAGAATGACAGCAGCATGCAGGACTCGTACTGTTGGCTGCTGTTTACTGGAGGAAGCTGTATCGAACACAGAGATCCGTGTCGGATAATGATGCTGCATTCTTGTCATATCAGATAGACACTACCAATACTATTCACTTCCACAGTTATATCTGCCAATTTTATTAGTAGAGAGCCATGAGAGCTAACAGCAAGCTAACTGTTTCCCTCCTTTTCCAGTCTTTGTGCTAAGCTAAGCCAACCGTCTCCTGGCTTAAAGCTTTCAGGTGGCAAATAATATCACGATTTTCCAACAACAGATGGAGGTTGGCCATATGTCATGGAATTGTAGAAGTTGAAATGTGTATTTATGTTTAGCACTTACTGACCTTAAGGTGAGATTGTTGCCAATTGTTGTTTCTACGATCAAAAATGAACTTTCTCTCAAACTGTAAGCCAACAAGTGATACTATTTAACTTTTAAAAGAAGAAATGACAAATTTCTCCTCTTACAAATTAAAAGTTGAATTCATAAGGACTAAAATTCCCTCTTGAACACACATTGGTATTTTGCTGCAATAACTTTACCAGTATGGTCAGTATCTTATCTTAACTATAATGTTAGCAAACTGACAGTACTGTTACACTGTGTTTTAGCATCTAGCATTATTTATAAATTGCCCACTTGTGGCCACAGTGACCACCCTTAAGACATGGCTCAAAGACACCACTAGACTTTTAATTGGTTAAAGCAGTTTATTTGAATGCTTATATGAATGTAAATGAGATATTTACTGTCAGTTTTAAAAGTTGTAGATAGAAAAGCAAGAAATGAATACTTCAGTATATAACTGTAATTAGCATATTGATACCCACTCTCAGTGGTGGAAGAAGTACTCCAATCTTTTACTTAATACCACAGTGTACACCTTTACTTACAAGTCCTGCATTCAAAATCTTACTTAAAATAAGAGAACATCAGTATTAGGATCAAAATATACTTTAGGTACCTAAAGTAATCATGCAGAATGGCCTATTTCAGAATAATATATATTATCTCACTGCATATTGTTAATGCATTAACATGTACATCACTACTGTTGTAGCTGTTGTAACTATACTGCCGGGAAGCTTAATCCATAATAATTCATAATCATGTATTAGTTGATTTATATGTTGTATTAATAACAGCAAAGTAACTTCTAACTAAAGCTAGCTAAATACTCAAGTATAGTACAAATACCTCTAAATTGTACAGTAAATGTACTTAGTTACATTCTGCTACTGCCCACTCTGGATATGAGATGTGTTAATGCAAAATGTAATCTGTGTATGTTACAGACGTTCATATTTCTCCATTGGAACCACTGTGATCAGAAACACTGTAAAAAATAGCTGTAGGAGTATTTTTTGTCGATTGAGTGTGTTTGGGATGTTCCCTGCACAGCCATGTGCTGTCTGCTTGTGTGTCATGGAGGCTCCCTGCATGTGCCAGGACGGATGATTTGGGTTGGGGCTTGGCACGGGAGAGTCGTAGTGGGTGGGGAGTTGGCATGAACGCTGCGGCTCTAACTCGGGATTGTCTAAAACCCAGCGTTTTAATCTGGATTACGCCCATCATTTCTCTCTCTCCTTCTCCCTCTCTCTCTGTATTTCCCTCCATTGACCCCCCCCTTCCCTCCTTCCCTCCCCCTCTACTTTCTCACCCACGCATTATCTCTCTTCCTCTTTCCTGCTGCTTTTTCTCCTGCTCATGCCTCACCCCTCCATCACAACCTAACTAACCCAAAACCAATGCTCTGCACACTGGTTGGTCTGTTGCTATGGTGACCACTCATGCCACTTCTTTTCATTCCTGCCAATGATCTGTTCTGAATGATCAGAGTAAATTTTAGAAAGTCTATTTTTAATGTCTGGGCTCCAATTTAACTCTTACTTGTATTGCCTTGTCTGTTGCCAAGGTAACTGCCACAGTTATTATCGTCATGGAGACCCTTGCGTACTTCACTCTTAGCCTATGTACCAGTGCACTGGTAGAAAAATGGGATACACTTAACCTTTCTCTGGATCAATCTATTCTTTATTAGTGATGAAAACTACAAACAAAATATCCTTTCATAGTCATTAGTCAAGGGTATAATGGGTATATATCATTTCATTTTACAGATTGGTAAAACTACACAAAAATAACCCACTGTATGTTTGCATGTATGTGTGTGTGTGTGTGTGTGTGTGTGTGTGTGTGTGTGTGTGTGTGTGTGTGTGTGTGTGTGTGTGTGTTCATGTGCGTGAGAATTATTGTTTGCCAGAGTCAGTTCACATTCATCAACACGCCACTTGAATACCAGTGTGTGTGTGTGTGTGTGTGTGTGTGTGTGTGTGTGTGTGTGTGTGTGTGTGCGTGTGTGAGAGAGAGAGAGAGAGAGAGAGCGAGAGAGATGGATAGATAAGTAAACAGTATTAGGATGTGCTATTATTAGATTTCCATTTTACAAGCTTACAGATCTAGGATTACAGACAGACTACAATAAAAAGAGTACTGTCACCAACCACCTTATCAACAGAAAATTTGCCACAGAAATATACAGTACAGTGTACTACAGTGCATGGATAAGAGAAATAGATTGCTGTATATCTGTACAGTGTATCTGTGTGTATATTCAGTATTGTAAATAACTATTTTTGAGGCAAATCATAAAGTAATAAAAGGTAGCCTAATTAACATTAACAACAAACATGTACTCAGTGGTGGAAGAATTATACAAATCCTTTACTTAAGTAAAAGTACAGAGGTATTATTAGCTATCAGCTTACATAAAGTACTAAAATTAAAAGTATCTGTTTCTTCAGAAGTTTGTCCCCTGTGACTGACATATTAAAGGGGCGCTATGCAGTTTTGGCCATTTATTCGCTGTTTTCTTGCTTTTTGCTCGCAGGTTTCTCTGTAGAGCTCCCCCTACAGCTTCGGAATAGATATTTGGGAGCTCCTATCTTTACTTGTGTCTGACTCCTCACTTGGTCAGTCTGCCGTTTCCTCTTTCTCTGTTCCTCTGACAATGCTTTCCTAGGTTTCTGTTTTTTTTTTGCTGGCTCAGCCTGAAGCGTGTTTATTTCTAAAGATACACGACAATGTAGAAAATGCTCCATTACTTTGTACCTCACGTTATGGCTCCATAGCAAACGTTTTTATAAAAATAGGCTAATGATTGTGTCGCACAGTAGAGGAATTACCGTATAGTACAGGAGAAGCTCGCAGGCAGTTTCAACTTACAGTAACTGTTTAATTACTAATGTTAACTAGCATTTTAGTTAGCAATAATTAGCCTGTGCCCATGTTGTCTCCTTACATATACCTACACTCTCTGTCTCTGCAAGATTGGGAATGATTGAGATTTCTCTTGGCACAGCTACCAGAACACTTACAACTTTCAGACAGGTTGCTCACGTTACAATTTTCTTTGTTTCTCTCAGTTGGAGGCTGCACAGTAATGCTCAGCATTCACCGGAAAAGTGCTTCTAATATCCTTCACTGGTCTCCGTCCAGAGCAACGGGATCTGTTGGTCCATTCTTATATACTGTCTATGCGCTGAGGCCGGCGGCTCGCTCGCCGGCCGAAAGCTGCAAGGGTGGTTCTTCCGCTCACAGGCACTAGGGGGAAGCGAGACAACCACCATTCAACTTGAAAAAAATCATATAACCATTCCAAAGACTACAAAGCTGTTAAGCTAAGGTAAATTACGCTTAAAAAAACTGCATAGTTCCCCGTGCATTATTTTTATTATTGTTGCAGGTCAGGCCCCTTCCAAAGGGTCACAAGTTATATCGAAGGGGTCGTGAGATGATTAAAGGGTGAAACTGCAAACAACTCTGACAAGGTGCCCCAACAATAGTCTGAACCAGTAACCAAAGCTGTTAAATGAATACAGTGGAGTAAAAAGTTTTAGTAGTAGAAGTATTAAGTAGCATAAAATGAAAATACTCAAATAAGCTGATTCTCTGTATTCTGTGTTAATCTGTGCATATTTTTGTTATATTGATTTTAGCATTTGAGTGAGTTTCCTTGTGTGTGTAAGTGCGTGTATACTGTATGTGTGATGGATGGCCATGCTGGATAAAGGTCTGTCAGCAGGGGAGAGTGCAGCCCGCTCACTCCTTCTGTCACTGGCCTGAAGCACCGGAACATCCCTTCTGCTGTGTGTGTGTATGTATGCGTGTGTCTCTCTGAGGGCTCCAGTGTAAGGTTGTATACAACTTGGTGCCAGGTGACCCGCCGTGAACTACGAGCTATTGATAAATCTTGGCAAAGGAACAGAGACTGAGAGAGAGAGAGAGAGAGAGAGAGAGAGAGAGAGAGAGAGAATGACAAGTGTCCATTCATATTTGATGTGAGAGGATTAGATTTGTCAAGCTGCTGGTTTGTTGTATTTGGGTGAGCACCTGGCACCCTTAAAGGACAAATCCGGCGCACTCTATCTCTAGGATTTGTTTTCATGCTAATCGAATGTGACCAATTTTATCACAAACCGCTAATTACCTTATAAAGCTAGTCGTCGGGGCACGGATAAAGTAAAAACAAATCGCTATTTCTATACCACTAACAAGGCTCAAGCTAGCACCGCACTTCCACGGTAGCATACTGAGGGTCCCTACATGTAAACCAAAGCATTGAGAACTTTGTAAGTGTACAGACAGTTTATTAAAAAGATAGTTTAGAAAGACAGTACCGTTCACGTATACAGGCGGGCGCCATCTAGGGACAACAGTCACAACCAGACGAACGACGAACGCCGTGCAACCAGTAACCAGCAGTAACATAGCTCAAGCACGGCATTTGTTGTTCGACTGGTTGTGACTGTTTTCCCAAGATGCCATTTTGCGCCAGATTTGTCTTTTAAAACACAGAATGTAGACAGAGGGTCAAAACATTGTGAGGGGGGGGGAGAAATAAGGAGAAGAGAGGCAGGATAATGGTTGGAGTAAACAAAGAGAGGGATGGGCCGAGGTAGAATTTTCCAAACCACTGCTAACACTAATGGTGCGTTTTTTTTGTCTAGCTCTTTTGACTAGTAGCTCGAGTGTGACGTCACATCCATGTCGGAAAACGAGTACCGTGGGTTGTTGCGTTCTTTTTGTCACACAATACTACGAGTCGGAGAAAAGATGCATTTTTGTAACATTTTTAGTAACATTTAGGATTCTATTCACCCAGTTATTGACATATTACACACATATATTTCACAGTTTGATACATGAAAATTACGTTTGGATTAACATTAACGTTTGGCTACTGCTCTGCTTTCTGCTCAAGACTCGGCTTAAGCCGTTGTTGTCATATAGCAACCGAGCGTCTGTAGCCAATTTCAGCTGCACAAGCTACAAAATAACTAATCAGGCGGTATTTCACTCCTAATAAGACTGTAGCAACATGCCTATAGGTAGCAGTATACAGTGCTATGTGTACCACTTCTTCATTTGGTTACAACAAAGACAAAAGTGCTTAAAATTGTAGAAAACCACAATGTTTACTACGTGTGATGCACAACGTAGCCATCTTTGAAAGTGAACTCGGGGTCCTCTGAGTTCAGACGACTTGACCAGTTGTATAGACGACCTCGGTGGCGTTCTTTTTGCAACTTCTGGTTCGTAACTCCGGAAAACAACTCGTAAATTGACTTCGGTGGACAAAAAGAACGCACCATAATTTGCAAAACATTGCAGCAAATCCCAAATCTTAACAACGCATTGTGCGGGCAGCAGACTTGCGTGTCAAGCAAGTTGATTGGTCGATTCAATACTATCAGGAGTTTGAAACAGAGAAGAAAAAAACTAATGTAAGCTTGGGGAAACTGTGAGCTCTGTCCAAAGGTGAAGAAAAATCCGCTCACAAGCTATTGTTTTTCTAGTGAGGTTAGTCATGTATTATCTTTAGGCCTTACAGCGAGTCATTTAACATTTTGTAAGTAAGCATGTTTTATATGTCGTGATTTTATTCATTATGCTCTGCACTAGCATGCTAACTAGCTAGGTGTTTACACTTATTAGGATATGATTAAATAGGTCAGGACCTAAAAAATTATAGGCTACTTAAAGTAATATTATACTCACTTGGAGGACCAACAGTCTCTGTCAATTGCCTCTTCCGCTTCTCTATTTAGAACGTCTTTATGTGGTGATGGGTGAAATAATGAAAGTCCTGAAGTGTGATGTGAAAGTCAGTTTAAGAGAGTGTTTTCGCCTGAACTTGAATGTGGCAATACTGCTTAATTGAATTACTTTATATTATCTAACATTAGCATTTGCTACAATGTTTTACATAGCACCTCTGGCTCACATTGCCATCACAATCCCATCCTTCTGAAGGCTACTGGCATGATTAGATGTGCTGACCTCTGAAAAAGGGAGAAATGCTCACTTCATGAAATTGCATTTGGTGTGTAGCCACAGTGAGAAGCTCGGTTCCAGACCTCTGACTTGGAGCGAAATGGAAGTACAGGCTAAGATTATCAGGCTAAGTGAGCAGCATGCAAATCAGAGGTTGTGAAACAAAAGACAGAAAATGGGAGACTGGTAAATCTTTCAGAGACAGCGACTGGGGGGTAAATTAAAGAGAGATGCAGGTTATAGATGTAATTAGTAGTAGAAACAGAGCTGCAGCATGCATGGAAGCGTAAAAAGGGGGGAAGGGAGCAGTGCAGAGAAAAGCCAGAGCTTGACAGTGAGGGAACAGATATTGATGGAGGCTAAAGGTGGGGCTCTGGAAAGGATTAGCAGGTCAGCCAACATTGGACTTGTTTACATTGTTGTCCAGTGCAGCTAACACATTCCTTAGCCTGCAGAGACAAAGCTTTTTTTTTTACTGATTAACCTTCATGATTTCATCCCTCAAAACTGAAGATTAACATTTCAAAAACATTTTTTAGCTAATTTCATGTTGTAAAGGGCTTATTGCATGGGTAAAACCTGATCTCAAATGCTCAAAAAAAGTCTCCTTCAAAAACAAAAATGCCTTTATTTTACATATTAATATGCATTTAAAATGACCGACATAGGTCTTGCACACTTATATTGTGTCACACTAATCAGTAGAGTGTGGTTCTCTATCAATGTGCAAGCCTATTGGTCAAAAACAAGTGATACATAATCAATAGAAGGGAGAAAGAAGCTATTTTGAGAACTAGAATTACTATGAGCATCCATATTTTAAAATGGTTCCTCATTCTGAAAATAACCTATTTTCAACATCTTTTCTTCCTCATTGCTTTTGAACAACAGTAGAGTTTATTTTCTCTCAAAGGGCGCCAATATGTCCTGGTTTTCCTCACGGCATTATCTTTTAAGCAACTTCTATACAGTAGCATAATTAGTTTTTTTTTAGCTGGCGTCATTTGTTATGAACTTTTCTTCAGGCTTGTACATAAATTAAACAAGCGTCAAGCTCTTTGAGGCACCTAAGCCATACTCTAACTGGTGCAACAAATCTGCAGAAACATGCTGTTCTTTAGTTGACTTAGCTTCTAGTCGGCACACTTCTCGCTCTCTTAATTTCCTACGTTTTCTGCCCCTTGCCTGTTGCCGTGGTAACAGCAGATGGGAGTTGAGTGGAGGGGAGATTGAAGGGAGGGAGGGAGTGCGAAGTGACGAGAGGAATCGAAAAGGGGGGGTTATGTCGGGTTTCTGGGTAAAGGAACCACGACCGCTCTTCCTCCAGCCTTCTCTTCCTCCTCCCTCTTCTTTTGATCTCCACTGCCACATCTTCCAATCTCTCCAAAACCTTACGTTTCTTATCAATCCCTGGCCAATTATCTCCTGTCCTTTCCACAGTTTACCTCTGCTGTTATCTCCCTCGTCCACAATTCCTGAATTTTGTGGTTGTTGGTTCACTCCATCTTATAACCAACCATTGTCCCTATCTCTATCACATCTCAATTAAAAAACAACATACTACGCACTTTGAGGTGGACACAATACGCAAAAGTGCCTCACAACATTTTGCATATGCTTTGCCTCACTAAGCCCTACAACTCAATTCAGCTCTACCTACTGAGCTACACACAACTCCCACCTCACCTCTGCTCTATTTTTACCTCTGCTCCACTTGCCATGTAAACAGCATGAAAGGCATCATCAAAAGAGGCTTAAACATAAAGGAAGGTCTTCAATAATATCAAGGGAGCTGCACTGTAAATGACATTTCAATTTCTCTGGACGTTGATTAAGGCAGACTACTGGAGCAGCAACACTGTTTGTGTGTGTGTGTGTGTGTGTGTGTGTGTGTGTGTGTGTGTAACTGAACTAGATTTCTTCAGCCAGATTATTCACATTACTGTACACTGTTTAATTTTGAAAATGAACTGCACGTCTGTAATGAGAGATTTGAATATATGACAAACGCCCCCTCAATGCAAAATATCCACCGTCAGATATTGAGGAGGAGAAAGAGAGAAAGACAGTGGGTCGGGGAAACACAATTGCTGGAGGAGAATAGGCGTTCTGGGGTTGTGTGCATAATGTTTTTGCATAATCACACATATTAGTCAAAGGGAACAACAAACACTGTCCGCTGTGATTGTGTTGTTGAGATATGTGCTAATATGTCAGCCATGTGGGAGCTGATTATTTTTTTCATTATTGGTTAATTTCTCTGTTATTTTAGATGAATCAATGAAAAATTTGAGAAAATATTTTTTTAAATCCCATGAAATATCTGAGAGCCCAAGGGGACTTCTTTAAATTGCTTGTTTTGTCTAACCGGCAGTCCAAAGTATTAATTTAACAATGACATAAAACACAAGGTGTAGCTTTAATGAAAACTCAACATTGTTATCAATGATTTTTTTTCTGTTGACAAATATTCAATGAATTAGCAGTCCTCAAGAGTGTGAGTGTGCAGAGACAATTAGAGAATGCATTAGACAGACTTTAGTGTAGTTTTTTCCATTTTAGTGGGAAGGCACCAACAATTCATATGCCTCCTCTTCCTCATAGAGAAAGGAGACTCTAGAAAACTACAGACACAATCTGGAGATTATTCCTGCCAGAGAGAGGGGGTCACATAGAGAGAGAGAGAAAGAGAGAGAGAGAAAAGGGCCACAGGAGTGCAAATGAAAGAAAGAAAAAAATGATCTAGAAAGGAGAGAAAAAACAGGTGGGGGTTGCTGTGTGGCGTTTGATAATCTAAAGCTATTCGATGGTATTAACAACAAAAAAAAAAACCTAATGCAAGAATCCTCCCTTGGCCCAGTCACAGATTACAGCAGTGGGTTTTGCGTGTGGAAGCTATTATATAATTCATTCTCTATGATGAGATTTTCCAGTGCTGGTTTTCCTTTCTCGCACTCTGTCCCAACACTGGCAGGTTTCTCTTTTAATTTACACTGGGTTTTTTGGTGACTTCATAATCTTTTTATCCCTGTCTGGAACGAAATCTGTCGAAACAGCAATTTTATGTCTTCTTTCAGTACTCAAGTTTGAAACTTACTGTCTGGATTGTGTTTTGTCGCATGGATGTGTGCAAGCGTGCATGTGTGTGGCCATACAGAATACATGTGTGTTTGTGTTTGTGTGCACACATATGCCCATTTAGAGCAATACTCTCTCACTCTGGTATTGTGTATTCTCTGCTCACTAAGCTTCTTAATGGAGTCACTACAAGGGCAAAAGCGTTTTCATTTTTTTTTGCATTTATTTTTATCTCTCTCTCCCTTCTGCCCTACCCCTCCGCATGCCAGCTGGTCACAGGTGAGCAGATTGGCATTAAGTCCTTTATTTTTCATTTTGGAGGTCATCACTGATGACCTGACATTTTGATGAGAGGTACATGTGAACCGCTCGCAGTCAGACTCTGGAAAGGATTAATTCTGCCCTTCGAGTCCACATCTGCGCCACGCAAGACTGGCAAAGCCACTGTGTGATTGGTAGATTACCCTTCACACAGCCAAATGCCATCTAATGATTATCTGACAACGTGTAAGGTGCAGTGGTGTGGGCCTCCCCTGGATCCACTGTACTGTCACAATGATGTACACATAAACAGATCTTCTAATTGAGTTTGAATAGATAAATCTATACTGTGCACAAATAGTACTCTTTCTATGAAATGCAGTGGATCGGCCTGAGGTAAATTCAAGTGACAGCTACTATCTCTTGTTGATTTTATCTCATAAATCCAGACTTATCTTGAGGGAGAGTTGCAGGTGAAATGGAGGAAAGAGTTTAAGGTGGGATTTGAAATGGAAAGCTGTCTACTGAGGCTGCTGTCAGAAGAGAAAGGGTATGAGAAATGTCCTTGTATAAATGTTGATTGAGCAAGAAGCGAGACTAAAACTTATGTTTGAGGTTTTCAGATTGCTAAATCACATTTTACTACAGTATCAAACTCTACATTGTCCATCGCAATCTTTATCCAGCCATTAATCTACTGAAAATGATTTCTCTGTAAAAGCCCTCGAGATCCTGTGTCAATGTATCTGCCCTATGAGACAATGTTGCCAGCGACTATAATCCCTTTCAGACATGAAATCTGCAACAATGTTGAATCATCTGTTACAATAACGGCATTCCGTCTTTTACACATACTGCATTTGTTGCATGCTTTTGCTGGCAATGTTACTCCCTGAGCTGTGTAGAAAATGCTACTGAAATGTTACAAGGTGCTGAGTAGGCAGAAAATCTCAGTAATTTACACCTGAAAATGGGTCTTTTTCAGACGGCAATATGTAAAATTGGTGGGCAATTGATTGACCATTTACGTCTGAAAGACGCTGACAGTGTGTTTTTGCTGTGAAGCGTTATCTCTTTAAATTTAAATGCTCTGTGTTATGCATTTGCATTAAACCCATAAATCCATGATAAATGTAATGAGGTCAGGTTTTGATAGGCTACTGTAATGGTTTGTACTATGGGTTCATATGAAGTAATGACAGCAATTTATCATACTGTTATTTATGGGATTATCATTATTTTTAAATGGTGGTGATTAGTGACAGTTGATGTTACAGTATGCAGAACTCATATCTATGGGATTGAACTACAAGGCAGCAAATCAATCACCAGATTAACAACAATGTCCAGGGCTGTCTGCAGTCTGCAGCCTTGTTCCAGACTTTAGTCACAGACTACAGTGTGAGGCAGCCAACAGACTCGCACAGACGGCAAAAGGCAAAAAGCCTGCTATCTAAAGTGCTTGCTTGGTCTCAGATCTGAAAAATAAATGAGGGATGAGTAAAATAAGAAAAGAACAAAGAGAGGGATGTCTGCAAGAAAGTTAACAGAACAGATGGAAGGAATAGAAACATGTAATCTATCTACTGTGTGTCTAACATCATGAAGCACACAGACACACTGAGTGTGCAGAAATGACAAGTCAGCCCATTTAAGCGTACTGTATGCTTAAATAGACACATGTTAACTAACATGCATGCACGCACACAGACAGAATTGATTTGACCCCAATTTCAGCAACAATAATCTCTCTGTTGCACCCCACACAGAAATAGCACCTAATCTGCAAACAACTTCAGCGTAGTGTTGTAGTCGAGTCAACAACTGTCCAAGTGAAGGCTCAAGTCGTGTTCGAGGGCAAGTCCAAGTCCGAGTCACCATTACCACATGAGTTTGAGTCCGAGTCGAGTCACGAGTCTAGAGAATAGCGACTCAAGACGGACTCCATCACTGCCTCAGCGTCACCTGTTGCTAGGGCAGTAGTACCGCTATTGTTTATAACTTGATTACTCCATATGATCGTGTGTGTGTGTGTGTGTGTGGAAACTGATCACTGCTCCAATTTAAGTGAGTCTCATTTGAGGTTGCCATGGTAACTGGCCCTAATGATGCAGAAGATACTAATTAATCACACCTCTTTTTACTTGTAAACACTATGACAAAACACACACACACACACACACACACACACACACACACACACACACACACACACAAACTGTGTCTTGAATCACAGATAACAAGCAGAGTTATGAGCACTGACGACACATTAAGGCTCTGCAGTGTTTAAGCTGGCTGATAAATAAGATCTGAGGAACAGTGACTTAACAGTGACATAATGTCTTTTTCTATAATTGGTACAGTTTTTTTCTCTGCCTCTTCCCCTTCTCTCTCACATCTCTTTTCTAATTAAGGAGTTCAAAGTCCCTGTATTTCCTTCCCACTTCTCTTGTCCTTTTATGTACAGTTGTATGTGCTTTTACTTTTTTTTTTACTCTAGTTTCTCCATACAATCTCAATCGT
This sequence comes from Perca flavescens, assembly GCF_004354835.1. Classification (NCBI taxonomy): domain Eukaryota; kingdom Metazoa; phylum Chordata; class Actinopteri; order Perciformes; family Percidae; genus Perca; species Perca flavescens. The sequence continues at coordinate 28,083,621 of NC_041333.1, forward strand.
TTTACCTTTCTCATAAGTAGTCAATTGTTTGAAAGATTTGATGTGTCATAAAACGCTGGATGACAAATGTAATGTTGCTTATACACCTATTATTAAAGGCCCACACATACCAGTGCTCAGCGTTACAGGATAATTCATCCATGCCTCTGTTTTTTTTTTTTTTTAAAGATCATTTTTTGGGCTTTTCCGCCTTTAATTTTTTGACAGGACAGCTAGGTGAGAAAGGGGAGAGAGAGGGGGAAGACATGCAGGAAATCGTCAGAGGTCGGATTTGAATCCTGGAGCTCTGCGTCGAGTCATCAGTACATGTGCGCCTGCTCTACCCACTGAGCCAACCCGGCCACATCATCCATGCATCTTTGATAAAGCAGCTAACATGCTAGCAAGCCTGAAACATGCTAGCACTGTCAGTCACAATAGCTCTCTGAGCTGGTCTCTATTTCCACTGTACTGTCAGTTTCCATTTTAAATGAAGGTGTCATCAGGCCTTTTAACAACTAATAATAGGGCAGAGTATTTTAACACAAAGATATTTTTAAAAGAGTCTATTTTTTTACTGTTTTCAAAGCTGATTATCAAAGTGCTCGATTGAACATCTTCTTTCTGTACATTTACATTCATCCATTACCGGCTCTCTCATCTCTATTTTTCATCTATCCTGCTTTCTCACACTGTCCTTTCATACTCAGAACATCTGTAGAACTATTGCTGGGAAGGATATCTGAGGACATCTCATCCTTCCTGACACAAAATCACTGTGTCTCCGGCTATTAACCCCATTCATCTCTCTCTTTCTCCTTTAGGATCCTGCTAACAGTAGTGGTGATCTTCCGTATCCTCATCGTGGCAATCGTTGGGGAGACAGTGTACGAGGACGAGCAGGCCATGTTCATCTGCAACACTCTGCAGCCTGGCTGCAACCAGGCCTGCTACGACAAGGCCTTCCCCATTTCCCACATCCGCTACTGGGTTTTCCAGATCATACTGGTGTGCACGCCCAGCCTCTGCTTCATCACCTACTCCGTCCACCAGTCAGCCAAGCAGAAAGACCGGCGCTACTCCTTTCTCTATCCCATAATGGAGAGGGACTACGGGGGAAGGGACGGGACACGAAAGCTCCGCAACATTAATGGAATTCTAGTTCAACATGGCGGTGATGGCGGAGGAGGGAAGGAAGAACCTGACTGCCTGGAGGTGAAGGAGATCCCCAACGCCCCGCGGGGCCTCACCCACGGGAAGAGCTCCAAGGTTCGCCGGCAAGAAGGGATCTCCCGCTTTTACATCATTCAGGTGGTGTTCAGAAACGCACTGGAGATTGGCTTCTTGGCGGGCCAATACTTCCTTTACGGCTTTAGTGTGCCTGGGATTTTCGAGTGTGACCGCTACCCATGTTTGAAGGAGGTGGAGTGCTACGTGTCCCGCCCCACGGAAAAAACGGTTTTCCTGGTGTTCATGTTTGCGGTGAGCGGCATCTGTGTAGTGCTCAACCTGGCCGAGCTCAACCATCTGGGTTGGCGCAAGATCAAGGCCGCCATCAGGGGAGTCCAGGCCCGCAGGAAGTCAATCTGTGAGATCAGGAAGAAGGACATGGCGCATCTGTCCCAGCCGCCCAACCTGGGACGCACGCAGTCCAGCGAATCGGCCTACGTCTGATGATGATGAAGAGAGGAAAAGGAGGAGGAGTGGGGTGAATGGGCAAGAGAGAGAGAGAGAGAATGAATAATTATGATTTTAATTTAATGAAGATGGTATGGAGATGATCCCTCCTCTGTGATGATGTGAATGAAACAGAATGTCAAAAGACCAAATCTCTGGCTCTACGACTTTGAGAGTCAACAAGGAGAAGGGGAAGAAGAAAATTAAAAGGCATAGAGGGAGGATAAGAGAGGACAAAAAGTATCTTTTGCGAATGAACATGATAAACACAATTTGGTCTCATGGGGAGATATTCCAACTGCCATTTTGTACTTTTGTCTTCTTTTTTTTAAAACTACTTAAATCTCCTCTTCCCCTCATTTCTTTTAAAGTGGGGAATTAAATTAAAGGGCCTGGAGAGGGAAGGACTAGAGATGAGAAGACGAGGGAAAGGGAGAAGAGAACAGATGCGAGTCTGTTTTGTGTTCTTTGGGGATAGTGGAAGATGACGGCGGTAATGCATCCCATGGTGCTTTTCTTCTGGACTGTGTCAGCCTCAGTGAAAAAGGGGAGGACTAGATAGGGGATGGGACAGGGAGGATAAGCAGCAACATCATTAAAAGAGGAACGGAAGAGGGGGTGGGGGGGTTAGGTGGGAAACATTACACTCTGGGAAGACATTTTTTATACCTGAGGAGGGAGAGAAGAGACTTTTGCTTTTGCTTCCTCTGCGTGCCGGAGACTTGAGGTACACCGAAGCAAAGTGAGAAAGAGCTGCCTCTGATCAGTGTCAGCCTCGCCTCTGTTGGAACATCGTCACGATCCAAAGCCAAGACAAAAAGACTGACGATGTTTATGTTTTGTGTCTTGGCAAAAGATGAATTCAACACAAACACAGCGAGTACCATAAACACTTTTTTTCTTCCCTCTCCCCGATCTCTCGCTCTCTCTGCTCCGCAGTTGGCAGCTACATAGACCCCAGGGGCTTCTGATGACAGTAATGACTCTTGCTGCTCTCCTTCTGTGTAAACGTTGGCGAGGAACTTATTAACAAATGGACAAACATGCGTGTAAACGTCAGTCTCTCCTAAAGCACAAACCAAACTTCCAGCATTCCAGTGTGCTGAGAGACAAAGGAGAGCTGGAAAGAGAGGAGAGGAGAGGAGAGGAGAGGAGAGGAGAGGAGAGGAGAGGAGAGGAGAGGAGAGGAGAGGAGAGGACAGGAGAGGAGAGAAAGGGAACGGGAGCTTGTAAAGAATGGGAAGAGATCACTTTATTACAACTTACAACAAATTTTATAAAATATATCACCATGAGTTATGATTTTTTTTCCAAGAAAGCGATGGTGCCATCCTTGAGAGATTTAATTATTGTTGAAAAGAATATATCATATTATTTATCCATTTAGAATATATCCAAATAGATTTATTTATCTGCGTGTGGGTTGGTTGGGACATCATGTTGATGTTTATTTCAAATGTATAAACTGTCTGTCTTTTTTTCATTTGTTTAGTTTAAAGCATTTCTTACTGATGGAACGGATTCATGGCATGTACGGGGTGGGAAGGGACACATTTGTGAAATTTATTTTGAAAAGTATTGAGGCTGTGCAGCTCATTTTTTATGTGCAACTGTTTAAGAATTCTTCATTGCAATTGTAACTTAATTGCATTCAAAATGTAGAACAATGCGCCTTTTCCAAAATCAGCTGCATAGCTTCTGGCAGTTAAGGCCTGTGAGCCATTTGAAAAAGGCATGTTTACATGACACGATGTTTCGTGAATGATCAAGCTGTGTAGCCGATGAGTAGTGACTCAGTAGGGAAAGTTGTGTTTTTGAATCTCAGTGGTTTTCATTTTGCATTTCTTTCCTGACTGAAATTTCAGCATGCATGCCTTGTAAGAGAAAATAAGGACTAGAAGAAAAATAGAATAAGATGACAGAGAGTGTTGCACCTTGATTAATCCAGACGAGTGGGAGAGTGGCAGACTGATGGAACTCATTTTGCATCATCAGCATCTAGGCAGTGTTGGACCCACTACATTAGAGACAAGTGCATCATTTAAAACAGGGTACTTTCACACTGCGGGCCTGTGAAACCAGACATAGGGACAGTTTAGCGAACTACATGTGGTGTCTTTAAAAAAGAAGATCTGATGATTTAATTGACATGCACACTGTCCTGTTCCTCAAAGCAGATCATGCCACAACTTTGTCTGTTTAAATCAGTTTATGTTCATTGATTCTGTTGCAAAGACAAAGATATTAGAGTGTTTAGGTACAGTGACGTTATTGGTTATCAGCTAACTGTAACTAACTCTAGCTTACTCCAGCAGATCAGTGGTCTAAGCTTTAGCCCTGGCATTGAGGATCTTATCTATCACTGCAAACTGAATGGCCTTATGCAGCTCAACACTGCAGTAGCTTAACACTGCCACATATGGGGGTTTGACTCTTACAGGGGGCCACACATGCACAAATTCTACTCTCTCACAGCATTTTATGTCATTCCAAACTGCAGCTGCAGTACCCTATATTATTGTGTTTCCTTTTAAATGCCTGCCACTAGATTGCAGCATTAATTCTTGAAAATGTGAAGAAAACTTCCTTGTAAAAAGCATTGTATAACTTTCTGTTTCCTTCAACTTGCCTTATCTGCTTGTGCTTTTATTAGCCATCTCCCACATTTCCCACAATGCCTTTGGACAGCTCCTTGGTCATTTTGCTGAGGGTAAATAAAAGGAAAATTTGTTGCATCAGCACCATTTATAACCCCTAATGTGGCCCCGAAGTAGAGAGAGAATCTTTAGTTAGCTAAGATCTACAGTAGATGTAAAATGTTTATTTTCTCTGTCTTTTGTAGTTTGTTTTTAGCAAGAAACATATGTGTCATCAAATAGCATTGTAGCTCTGGAAATACGCACCATAAACACAAGTAAGCCTGAGCCACAGGAGGTCTTGGAGCAACAGTAACAGCTGACATAGCAGAAGAAATCCCCCCAACTCTCTGTTTCTCCATTCACTCCCACTGTCATAATCTATGTGATTCTTACAGGTGATTATCTCCAGGTTTAGGCTCCTCTGAGGATCTCTGTGGGGCTCAATGGGATTGGTGCAGTCTACTTTATGCACTAGGAGGGACAGATACATTGAAAAGGCATACCAGAATGCCTAATAATAGAGGTTGAGTCATGGCTTCCCTCAGTTACTGAGAGCGTGTGCTTCTAGTGAAGGCTTAAACGCTGACCTTGAGCTTAAAGGCCAAGCCAATGTCCTGCACTACACGCAGCTCCTGCTGGACAGTCACTGCACACTACAGCACTGATCTAATCTCCACAGAGCACAGGTCAATGCTGTTGTGAGGCCTATTTTCAGTGATTGGTAGATACACACATGCTGAACATACATTCATTCTTAAAAAAGGGGGCACCTCTGAATGTGAGAACAGCAGTTTGAGTTCAGTTTCTGTTGTTATGTCTGGTTTCAGAAACATATATTCACACACGGCTTGAGGACGTAGAGGGAAAATGTTACCCGGTTGTCTTCAGTTTACATTTATCCAGCATTGATTAGTGACTCACAATCCCTGCAGTTGGTGAATTAATTACTTTTGAAAGTAAAAGCAGGCCCAAGTTCTTCCAACAGTCCACTGCTCTCCACAGTCTACTTTTCTATTTGTCAATGTGAAATGAATTATGCAACTTTTCTTTTCTCATTTGCTTATCTTTTTGACTTGTGTGGATTTTTGTGCTGTGACATATCAAAAAAGAAAGATGTTTTTTTCTATGTAAAGGAACAAAAAGTTTTTGTTTTTTCAATGTGTAAAATCAAGGGTAGAATGTTGAAATATAAGACTAGCTGAAAAATGTTATATTTCCTCCCTTGCCAAAGTGATATGCAAACATTTTTAACTGCATGTGCAATGGCTAGACTGAGCATGTTTCAATGTTTTCTTCAGCAGAATCTTAAAAAACTTTTTTTGTCCAAACTATGAAGCAAAGCTATTACGTCTTGATGCCAAGTGTGTATATTAATTACCCAGTTCTTCAGATGGTACAGAGCCAGGCAGACAATTCCAACTCAGTGATGTTAAAACTTCCTATAACAGTTTATCAGTCTCAGTTTAAACTCCCAAAAGATTTTGAAAAGCACTACATACATGGAATATTCTAATTGCACATGAATATAATACCTTTATAATCTGTTGTAGAATATGATTTACAAGCAAATTCAAAGTTAAATGATCTACTGTAAAACACAGGGTAAACATGAATATAAGCATACAGGTTAAAGACTGGCCACCATGAGGTGTCAGACGCCATAACATTCCAGGGTTTAGTCCCCAGCACAATGTGTAATTAACCTTCAATCTACAGCCTCTCAATATGTTAAATATGATTCAATCCTCAGTGAAGCTCCATATGGACACTTTGTTGGGGGAACAGTACACTGACAGCCGACTCAGGAAAGAAAAAAAAAATGCTGATCTTTTACACCAATCTTTTCTAGTACAAAGGATGTTTCTACATTAACACACAAGAATGCTTTTGGAGAAATGGTATTCCAACATGTCAGCATACCTTCCATTGACACCTTAACCTGTACTGTAAAGCCCACCCAAGAAAATTGTCTTCAAGCCTGATTATTTGCCTGTTGGTGCTATTGAGGTTGGACTCTTTACCAAAAACATGAATTCAGATACATTCCCTTGTCTTCAGCTCACTACTGCCCCACATATCACAGGTCCTGTAGCAATGCAAGGTCACCTTAAAAATCAAGCTGTTCCTCTTTGACTGTTACTAACAAACGGGCATGTCTGCAAAAGCCTACAGCAGGTAATGATATCATAACTTTCTTCTGCAGAACCGTAGCAAACAATTTGATTCCTCAGGAATGCAGCATGTAATTGAGCTGCTTCATTCATTAACACCGAGCTTACTGAACTACCACATTACAAAGGGACATTAACTTACTGTAGTAATCACATGTAGCCAATCCTAAGGGCTGGTTAGTGGCCCTTGAGCAGGTTTTTGAAGCGCCCATCTTCTTCATTTAAGGGCTTCTAACTGATTACAAACTAAAAAGCCATAGTTTAAAAAACGAAAAGATTTCAAACTTGAATCGGCGCATTACTTTGAAAAAGTATATTGTGCACTCATGGGCCATGATTAATCACATTCGTAGTCAATTAGGTGATCAATTTTGCTTTTAAATTGAAAATTAGACATCTTTTTTTAAATGAAAAGCTTTTAACTGTTTAATTGAATGAGATACATTGAAGTTGTAAAGCTCCTTTTATCCAGATGTTCATTTTTCATTTTAGAAAAAGAATGCTCCCTTCTCCCCCCTCCAGCCCTATCTGATGCTGGTGCTGCTGTACTGTGGGCTAGATTATAACCATTTCAGGGTTCAGAGATGGACCTCTCAACCTCTCTCTAATCTGTCATGATATTAATCGTGATTACTTCATCTAATTACACTGAGTGGCAGATACAGGAAGAGTGGGATTTAAACCACCATCCGGATTTGATTAAAGATAGCCCCTGCACATCTCTCTCATCTGTCTCTGCAACCACCTACTGGCAGCAAGGGTCATGCATGTGAGATTATGACCTGAGATAGCTTTAGTTTGTCTCTAAAATTCAATAATTTCAAGGTTGTTGATTTATAGAGCTTTAATTAGAAAAAGGGGTATCATATACAAGTAGGACAGAATAAGAACACTTTATCTTTTCAATTCTCCAAGACCAGCACCTCATGAGTTCAGACCAGGTCACCTTTATGTCAACTGTGTGAAAAGCTCTATGTTACAATGAGAGGGATGAATCCTGAATAGGGACATGTCTGGGGAGTGGGGGAGCAATGTAAAGTTTAGCCAATATTTGGCATCCTATAGTCGTAATCAATATAAGGGATTATATTTAAGGGGAAATAGTTAAATATCTTAGCCCTAGAAACTTGACATTCTTCCACATAGCTTCTACTGTGACATCTGTACGGATGTAAAAGCATGGACTGAAAACAGAAACGTAAAACAGACATTCAAACACACTCACACGTTGTAATCTAAAATTCTGTCGTTTCCGACTGCAGATTTGATGGTGTACCTGATGAACCTTCGTTGAAGGTTCACTGTATATTTCTGACTGGTGTACTGTATGTAAAGACTGAATAAAACCTTGAATGTTACATCAAGCCTGAACCGGCCTCGTGCCTTCTGATTTATGACCTGTAAGTGCGTGTGTTCATGCATTATGTGTGTGTGTGTGTGTGTGTGTGTTTTTTTCCTGTACAATGTGATGTGTGTGTGTTGTTTCCTGTACAATGTGATGTGTGTGTGTATAGAAAAACATGAGTGTGAGGATATTTGAGCATGTGGGAGTGATGGGATTTAGGAAAAAAAAATTTCTGTGGTGTGAGGGAAACAATACAGGTCTATATATATTGTATCTGCCTGAAAATAATATTTGCAGAGAGCTGCGTGCAGCCCATCTGGTTGGCGTAATGACATTTTTGAACTCAATAGGTGACACTGAAACCTTTCAGCAGGATTAAAACCTTTAGACCATGGCACTGATGAGAGAAGCATGAATATGTATGTGTGTGTAAAAGCCAGATTTTCTAAAACCTTCCTCTCATTGAATGCACACATTATGTGCATTCAGAAGCGTGTGTGCGCTAACAAAATACTTTTTAAATGTACTTTATATATATATATATATATATATATATATATATATGCATCATATCACCAAATGATTGTGTATGTGTGTGTGTGTGTGTGTGTGTGTGTGTGTGTGTGTGTGTGTGTGTGTGCGTGTGCGTGTGCGTGTGCGTGTGCGTGTGCGTGTGTGTGCGCCCGCGTGCATGTGTGTGTCCAACCCCCACCCACCTTCCTCAGCAAGGTCACATGGTGGCTGCACTGGACTGGGATTGAAGGCTTGTTGCCACGGCGATAAGCCAGCCGGTAATATCTCTAAGCACAGCCAGGATTAATCTGCCGACAGATGGCTGGCTGCTCAGCGTTACTTCCTGAAACACACACACACACACACACACACACACACACACACAGGCTTCATATTCACCATCATCATCATTGTCCTATTATTTAACATTACCACCACGTTCACACATGCACACGCACACATACAAAGACCATCATCATTTTCCTCACGCCAACAACTTAATCAAAGCCATCCACCTTTGCTGCATCATCTACACCATTATCATCATTACTGCTGCAGCCTTCATGAGCACCATCATTACTTGCCATCATCAGCATGACCAATATCTTCCTCACCTACCAACAGCTACCAATCTTCTTTCCTTCATCATCATATCCATTACCACCACTATCATCTGAAACACCACGGTCATGACGGAAAAACGCCTTGGCCCCACAGGGATCAATACACTGTTAAATCATCCTGTGAGCCTCTGCATGCAGCTCCCTCATTCATCAACACAGCCTCGTGATAAGAGAAGCAGGACCTTAGTTCATGGTACAGGGAGTCTGTACCTTATCCACACAAAGACTTCTTGATTTACTTTCTGGAGAATTCCCATAAGCTTCAAGGTGAGAACATTGAATGCTAAAAGCATACCATGTGTGGATAATCACAGTGTACCTTTACTGTAACCTGAGTCGAATTCAATTCAATTCAATTTTATTTATAGTATCAAATCATAACAAAAGTTATCTTGAGACACTTTACAGATAGAGTAGGTCTAGACCACACTCTATAAATTCCAAAACCCCAACAATTACAGTAATTCCCTCAAGAGCAAGCATTAGCAGTGGCTATTGCGACAGTGGCAAGAAAAAACTCCCTTTTAGGAAGAAACCTCGGCAGACCCAGACTCTTGGTAGGCGGTGTCTGACGGGCCGGTTGGGGGCGTGATGAACAGTGGTGATAATAGTCACATTAGAAGTCACAGTGACTTCGAAGGTTATCGTGGAAGTTCATGTCATAGCAGGGCACATCGTGTCATACTGAGTAGTGCAGTCTCCTATACCGGATCCTGACTACTCTGTGCATAGGAACATCACAGCAGGGCGTTGCGGGATGTAACGTGGCACTGCAGAGCACGGGTGGATGCTGCGGATGCAGCAGGATGCAGCAGGATGCGGCCGGGAAATGCAGAGAATCGCAGAGCTATGCTCTGCGAAGAAGAAACATAAGGACTCCGGGAAGTAAACTCCCCAGAGCTAGATTAGTAACAAGCATTTCTGGGACAGGATGCATACAAATGTAACAAGTAGAGATGAGAGAGCAGCTCAGTGTGTCTTAGGGAGGAACAGCCTCCCCGGCAGTCTAGAATTGTAATAGCATAACTTAAGAGAGGCAGGTTAAAGAGAGGTGCCTGGTCGGGCTAGAACTCTCCCCAACCGGATCGGGCTGTACTGGCCTGCCTCCCTCTACTCTCGCTAGATTATTAATTATACAGTATATAAAACTGATTACTACGAGGAGAAGCAGGTGGGCCGGGTTAGGCGGACGCTGCAACTCCTCACTCCTTAACTATAAGCTTTATCGAAGAGAAGAGTTTTCAGTTTACTCTTAAATGTGGTGACGGTGTCTGCTCCTCGAACCCAGACTGGGAGCTGGTTCCACAATACTGGAGCCTGATAGCTGAAGGCCCTGGCCCCCAGTCTACTTCCAGAGACTCTAGGAACCATAAGTAGCCCCGCATTCCGGGAGCGCAGTGCTCTAGTGGGACAATAAGGTACTATGAGCTCTTCTAAGTATGATGGTGCTTGACCATTTAGAGCTTTGTAAGTCAGGAGGAGGATTTTAAATTCGATCCTAGATTTCACTGGAAGCCAATGCAGAGAAGCTAATACAGGAGAAATATGATCTCTTCTCTTAGTTCTCGTCAGAACACGTGCTGCAGCATTCTGGATCAGTTGGAGAGTCTTAAGGGACTTATTTGGGCAACCTGATAATGAGGAATTGCAGTAATCTAGTCTAGAAGTAACGAATGCATGGACTAGTTTTTCAGCATCGTTTTGAGACAGGATATTCCTACTCCTTTCGAAGATGGAAAAAGGCTATTCTTGAGGTTTGTTTTAAGTGGGCGTTGAAGGATATATCCTGATCAAAAATAACTCCTGGATTTCTGACAGCAGTGCTGGAGGCCAGGGTAATACCATCCAGAGTAACTATATCTTTCGAAAACGAAGTTCGGCGGTGCGTTGGTCCTATCACAATAACTTCAATTTTGTCTGAGTTTAACATCAGGAAATTGTGGGTCATCCAGGATTTTATATCCTCAATACACGTTTGAAGTCTTGCTAACTGACCACTTTCATCTGGCTTAATTGACAGATATAATTGGGTATTGTCTGCGTAACAGTGATAGTTAATTGAGTGTTTCCTAATAATATTACCTAGAGGAAGCATATATAAGGAAAATAGAATTGGTCCAAGCACTGAGCCTTGAGGAACGCCATGGCTAACTTTAGCGTGCTTTGAGGGTTTATCATTAACATTAACAAATTGGGATCGTTCAGAGAAATAGGACTTAAACCAGCTTAGTGCGATTCCTTTAATGCCAACTAAGTGTTCCAGTCTCTGTAACAGGATGGTATGGTCAATAGTGTCAAATGCAGCACTAAGATCTAGTAGAACAAGAATGGAGACAAGTCCTTTGTCTGCAGCAGTTAAAAGGTCGTTAGTAATTTTCACCAGTGCCGTCTCTGTGCTATGATTCTTTCTAAATCCTGATTGAAAATCATCAAATAGACTGTTGCTATGTAGAAAATCACATAACTGATTAGCAACCACCTTCTCAAGGATCTTGGATAGAAAGGGAAGGTTAGATATAGGTCTATAGTTTGCTAAGACCTCAGGATCTAGGGTGGGTTTTTTCAGAAGAGGTTTTATCACAGCAATTTTAAATGACTGCGGTACATAACCTGTTAGTAAGGAATTGAAGTTAGATCTTAAGGAAGAAGAAATTAAGGAATACTGTTGCATAAGTGTACTGTTTTAGTGGTGATTGCTCAACAAATCTTTGCACATGCACACTTCTGTTGAGGGTTATCAAGTTCATTCATAAAGCAGGCAGGGTCAGGCAGATCCTGTGTTTTCGTATGATGATGCAACACAATGCAACTAGCATCACCAGGGCTGTACCTCAGAGACATACAGAGGTGGTTCAACTGCCCTTTTTGGCTGAAGTAGACCTTGAGGTAATATGTTTTGTCATTTCTCAGTTGTTCTTTATTATCAAAGATTACCTTCAGACTTTTTAAACACAAAGAAAAAAAAATTCAGCTTGGAGTAATATTTTGGGTCTCATATTTTTTTTCAATTAAAGATTCTTAAAGGCACATCAACTCCACTTTGAAAAAAATGAATAATCCATGAATATGCAAATAGTGGTTATTTTAACATTTGCTCAAGATGTCTCCTACTTCACTGTATAGTCCATTCCCAGTGAACTTTCAAGCTTACACATCACACTTGTTAAACTTGTGTTGAACTTGGCAGAAGAATGTGAAAAGAGGCTTTAGTGTAAAACGTTGCACATATATTGTGTTGCACAGAGAAAACCAAGTGAAAACTGTAAGAAAAGCACATTTTCCAGTGGATCTCAATAATGTCTTTATTGTGAAAAATTATATCAATGATCTTTTTGATGGCATTGGAGTTCACACAGTAAACACTGTAGATGGCTAGCTGTTGGCTGTAGTTAAAGGTCCCATGGCATGAAAATTTCACTATGAGGTTTTTTAACATTAATGTGCGTTCCCCCAGCCTGCCTATTGTCCCACAGTGGCTAGAAATGGTGATAGGTGTAAACCGAGCCCTGGGTATCCTGCTCTACCTTTGAGAAAATGAAAGCTCAGATGGGCCGATCTGGAATCTTGCTCCTTATGAGGTCATAACGAGCATGAATATCTCCCCTTTCTCTGCTTTGCCCGCCCAGAGAATTTGGCCCACCCATGAGAGAGAGAGAGCATCATGGCTTTCACACGAGCAAAGTGGCAGTTGGTCAAGGCCACACCCCCACCTTCCACCTTGCCCCACCTTCTCTCCTCCTCAATAGCTCCAGACACAGAAATGGCACATACTAAGGAAAGCTCATTGTGTGACTGGCTCTAGTGGCTGTAATTCTGAACCAAGGTTGAATTTTGGGAAAGAGACTTCAGATACAGTATTAGGGGACCACTAACGTCTATATAAAAGCATCCAAAGAGCACCATGTCATGGGACCTTTAAGATGAATATTTCAATTGAATAAAGCGTCACACGGGGCATATTGTTTACAGCGACAGAGACCTTAAAGAGAGTCAACCAATTCAGAGACACAAAGAGTTGTGATTATAATGATTATTATGAGTACATGATTATTTACATTATTGTTGAATTTGTATTTGTAATAATTTTGCGTGATACTTAAGCAATATTGTGTTTGTTACATCCGTGCCAATAAAGCTAATGGAATTGAAAAGTTGAGAAGCAGCTGAAAGGAGGTGGTTTCAAATCAGCAGCCACATCCTACATACTTACTTAACTCCAATAAGTGTTTTTGTCTCTGTGTCTTTTAATTAGATTAATGTATTTTTTTTCTTCTTTTTTTTTAACTCAGCCACTGCCTCTCAAACTGCTGCTGTGCATGATGTGACAGGGCTGTGGGCAAAGTAAGGAGGCAAGAAAGTCATTACCATAAACATGAACCCATATGTGACGCTGAAAAAAAAGTGCATGCGCAAGGAGCGAGGAGATGATGAGAATCAAGGAGAAAATAAAAAACTGAGCAGAGCAAAGAGGGCGATTGGTGGAGAGTTGGTTTGATGCTGAGCTAAGAGAAAGCAAAGATGGAGAGAAAGAAGGAGGAAGCAGAAAAGCCATTCTGTCAATGGTAGAAACATAGGGAAATGGGAGTAGGGAAGAAGGCTTTAGGAAGAAATAAACAAGAATGGCCTCAAGCAATGCTTAGCAGGGAAGGGGGATAGAGAGAGAGAGAGAGAGAGAGAGAGAGAGAGAGAGAGAGAGAGAGAGAGAAGATGCAAAATCCAAAGGATAAAGTCTGGGCATAGTGAGGAGAAGCACAGAGAGAGAGAGAGAGAGAGAGAGAGAGAGAGAGAGAGAGAGAGAGAGAGAGAGAGAGAGAGAGAGAGAGAAAGATGCAAAATCCAAAGGATAAAGTCTGGGCAGAGTGAGGAGAAGCACAGTGGAAGAAAAATGAAGAAATTTAGAGGACAAGATATTCAAAAGTAAGAAAGAGGATGAGGATGACAAAAGCATATTGTTCTGAGGAAAATTAAGTATGTGGGACAAAAAGGGGGTGATGGGGTGGGAAATAGAGAGGTTTAAGAGGGCTAATGCAGCCGCAGAGCTGGCGTTAGAGAACATGGGAACATGCTGGCTGTTCTGCCTGGCTGCATCTGCTCTGTCTTCAGGGAGAGCAGCTGAGGAGGAGGAGAGGAACGGGGTGAGGATGAGGGGGAGGAGGAGGTGGAAGGGGTTTCTTAAGGATTGAATACAGAGTAGATATGGAAAGAGAAAGAGGTTAGGGAGGGAGAGGGAGAAATGTGAGGGATTGAAAGAGAGAGAGACAGGGAGCGAGAGGCGACGAAATGTTTCACTGAGGACGATGAACTGGCTGTCAAGTTGTTAAAACAAAAGTGGCGTTCTGAGAGTTAAGAGGGGGAGCAGAGAGAGACAAATGGACAAAGTGAAAGGAGCACTATGATAGTGGAACTAAAATGGTAAGAAACATAGAGAAATAAGGCTAAGTGGAAAAAGTAAAAAGACCATAAAAGAGAATAAAGAGTGGAATGCGAGCAGAGATGCAGGAGGAAGACAACGAAAAGCCACAGTTAGAAGGACAGTAAGTCACGAGAGGAGAACTAGAGAGAGAGAGAAGAAGATGAAGAAAAAATAGGGGAAGAGAGGCAATCGTGTCAGAGTGATTGTGAGACGGCGAGGCAGTAGCTCTGGGCAGGGTGAGAGGAAGTGATGCGTAAGCTAACAGGAAGGAGCAGATCTCGGCAGCACGCGCCAATCAAACACCAGTCCTCCCAGGCGCCCTCCTTGACCGCCAGCACAAATACACATTCATTACCAGCACGTGCACACTGCTCAGCGTCACTTCCTGAAACACACACACACACACACACACACACACAGACATTATGAAGCATTGAGGGGGATCTTGGAACCACTTTGCTTGTACATACTTATACACACACAAAATAGAGGATTTGTAGAGGCATTGTATAACTTCACATGAAGGGTTCACACACACACACACACACACACACACACACACACACCTCGTGTGCCCAGGCGATGTATGGCTAGCTCCTCAAATACCACTGAGCCACAGTCCTTGTCACTTCACACTCACACACGCAATCTATATAACATATAGATATTACGTGAGATGTGCTTCACACAGATAAGAGCTTTACGTAAGTAAAGTGTAGGCCTACATCATACACGGAGGCTACTAATGATACTTACCTCACACAGCTAACAGTACCATATAGTATTAGGGTTGGAAATGTTACAGTATTTTAAATTCTAAAGTTGGTTTCCACTGCTGTTAAGCAGGTTTTAGGGTAGGTATGAGAACACGCCTTCTGAAGTAGCACCTCAGATAGAAAGCGTTTGGATTATTATTTTTTTTTAAATAAGGTGGTTCTGAACTTGTTTTTGAAAGATCATTAAAGTATATCAGTACTAGTCAGTTCATCCATGGTGTTTGCTGATGCTTCAAAGCCTGTGAAATCTCTCAGCTAGACAGTGATCTGCTGTACAGGAAAGAACAGTAGCAAACAGAGCTAAGCTAACATAAATAATTTGAGAATCTAGGCTATTAAGGAATATTTTCTGTGTTAACATTGAATGAAATTACTTTGTGGTGTGTGGGTCTGATACTAAGAACAAACATTCTCTTTAGCTCTATCCTATTCTACTCCATGCACAAAACCTTGAATGGCTGCTTCCAACCAAGTGGCAACCTCCGGTGCTAAAAAATTAAGCCAATGCAGAAGTGCCAAAAACGGCAGTTTATTGATTGGCCACTTGAGGCTAACGTAGACCCCTATGTTAAAATGCCCAATTTTTCACTAGAACAGTGTTTACACCCTGAATCCGTAGCAAAACGGTGCACACCGTTTTGAGCCCTGCCTGGTGTTCCCATGTTTTGGCAGAAGTTAGAGTAACTGGAGGGGTCAAAGGTTATATGACGCCATTGACAGGCGACCAAACCACAATGTGTCATTGATCAAAGGAACACGCCGACTTATTGGGACTTTAGCTTATTCACCGTAACCCCCAGAGATAGATAAGTCGATACATACCCTTCTCATCTTGTAACATGTCCGACGGCTCCACCGGTAGCTTATCCTAGCAAGGATCTTGAAGGTAATCGGTTCCAACTAGCCTACTGCTCCGAATAAGTAACAAAATAATGCCAACATTTTCCTATTTACATGTTGTGATTTGTATAGTCACGGCGTGTACAAATAACAAGGTCACATGATACACAGCCATCTTCTAACTGTATAAAAACTGGGAACAATATTCTCAGAAAGGCGAAGCACTGCTACTCTCTGCTTGGGGCTTCTCAGGTGCTGCAAGCATATCACTCGGCCCAAGTAGCAGAAGTAGCACTGCTTTGCCTTTCTGAGAATATAGTTCCTAGTTTATATACAGTTAGAAGATGGCTGTGTCCCAATAAGTCGGCGTGTTCCTTTAAAATTACAGATTTCTTTGGGTTTGAACATTGTTGGAAACATTTGGGATAATATGGCTATTTGTAATTTTCAGTTTGTGTTGATTTTAGGGTAGGGTGACCAGATGTCCCGGATTGACCGGGACAGTCCCAATTTTGAGTTGCATGTCCCGAGTCCCGACAAAAGCCTGTCAGGACGCTAAAATATCGGGTTCTACCGGTTCTAATAAAGCGTCCAGCGTATGATTTTAACAATGTGTGTGTGTGTGTGTGTGTGTGTGTGTCAGTCAATCAATCGTATCAGTCTGCATATGCAGAATCTGTGCAGCCAGCGTTACAATGTATATTTGTAAACATTGTTGCAATGCTACTCGTCACATGGGCCAATTTTGCTGACACCTGCGTGTAATTTCACAGTAGGCTTTCAGCCAACAAATTGATTCTTTAGCAAATTCACTCCTCTAACAAATATATGGAATTAATGTTTCCAATAGGGAAGCTATCTGCTCTATCAAATGAGATTATATTTGTGTGTGTATGTGTGTGTGTGTGTGTGTGTGTGTGTGTGTGTGTGTGTGTGTGTGTGTGTGTGTGTTGTTGGTTAGAATAAAACTGGTAACACTTTACAGTAAGGGTACATGAATTATCATGAATTCATGCATGAATTAATTGTTGTATGTATTATTTTGCACTATATAAAATAGATTTATGTATTACTGCATTCCTTAATATCCCATGAATCATCAGGAATTGACGTGCATTCATAATCATTGTGACCTCATACATGAACAACACAACTAAAGCATTAGGTACGTGGGCACATCATTATGAATTATGATATATTAAACATGATCATGATTATTTATTTTTCTGGAAATAAATATGGTCATCAATGCGCAAATTCTGATTTGAACACAACTTGTGCATAATGATGTACCCACCTTACCTAATGCTTTAGTTGATTAGTTGTTCATGCATGAGGTCATGAATGAGAGGCTATGAACTCATGTCAATTCCTGATGATTCATAAAATATAAAGGAATGAAGTAATGCACAAATCATGAATTAATTCA
This sequence comes from Perca flavescens, assembly GCF_004354835.1. Classification (NCBI taxonomy): domain Eukaryota; kingdom Metazoa; phylum Chordata; class Actinopteri; order Perciformes; family Percidae; genus Perca; species Perca flavescens. The sequence continues at coordinate 28,101,026 of NC_041333.1, forward strand.
TGCATGAATTCATAATTCATGTACCCTTACCGTAAAGTGTTACCATAACTTTAGTTCAAGCCTGTGGCCGCAGTTCCAAATAATTAGTTTAGTGCCATGCAATGGAAAATACCTTTTCACAAAGTTTTTCACAAGTTCAGTGGGTGCATTTTCCAAAAGAATGCTTTAATTCTGAAAAATAAAGTTGGTCCCACACAAAACTCACTCAATGTCTTTTAATATTATTTCTTAGATATTCATGAAAATTCATGAATATTAACCGAGATTATGTTGTGAGTAGTAGACCTATGTGTGCTGTTGACAAAATTATGTCTAATCTGTCTGTGTCTATACTGACCTGGGCTGGCACACGTTCACGTTAAAAAGCGTGTGGGTGCACGAGCACTACGGTCACGCGCAAAGTGTCCCGTTTTTAGTTCTAGGAAATCTAGTCACCCTATTTTAGGGCAGCCCCATTGGACAAAAGCGGCAGTGTTTTTACCGCACTTGCTGTCGTAAAGGTCTATATAGTTGTGATGAATGTTTTACTCAGACAGAAAATCATTAATTTAAAATGAGAGAATAAGTTACAGATGCATTTGAAGTGTTGCATATGGCTACCTACTTTGGCTGTATAGTGAGCAAAATCAGCTATCACTGTCACTGTGTTATGAGCCAAAGCATTAAAGGTCCAGTAGGTAAGACTTATAAAATGTTCTGTCATATTTGCTGAAACTGACCCTATGTTCGAGTAGAACTACGTGAAGCAGATAATAATAAAAAAAAAAAAACACCTATAGCCTGTAGTGCGATTTGCAAAAATCCACCGCTCCCTGTTCAGGTGCACCAATCAGGGCCAGGGGTGGTGTCTAACTGCATGTCAATCACTGCTCATGCACACGCATTCATTCTCCCTTGTGGGGGGAGGGGCTTAGGAGACCGTATGGGCTTTATTGGAAAGGGAGGAGGGATTGAGAAGTTGTCGATGTTAAAAAATGTTGGCTAAGTCCTGGATCTAATAATAATAATAATAATAATAATGGTGTTTATAATATATTATATGGTAGTAAACTCAGTAAGTAAACTTGCTTCTTCGCTTTTCCCACATTCCCACAGTCTTTGAAACAGTGGTTTAGAAATAAAAATAGCATATAAGTATTACTGTGAGACACAGGCCAAAACCAAAGCATCTTAAAGGTTACCAAAGGCATATGCACCAAAGTAATTTATATCATGTCTACATAATAATGCTGACATCATGTCATGCACAGCAAAAAATGAAAGGCAGTTACTAACATGTCATTATGTACAAAAGATGTGATAGCAAAAACTTTGTTAGAGACCAAAGAATAAACTAAAGGACATTTGTGCTTGCAGCGGCAAAGTTTAATCATTTGTGGTGAAATAACGAGAAATTCCACTTCTACAAACAGTCATAAAGATCTGTCGCCTTTACACAATCTGTTCATCATGGACCAGGAACCTAAAAGTAAACAGAACAACGTGCCAGGACCCGATGACACTTTTTTTTAACAGTGTCTAAGCCATCAGAGACCTTCTGTTGTCACGTAAAAGCCTTGTGACCGTAATATTTAAGATTTTAAGTTATGTTTATTGGTTTGATATTTTAATTTGTAGATGGACTTTAAAAGTATATCACATTTGCATTGCATATTAAAGTGGGCATTTTGCTTGCTTATCTTATTAAATCCTCTTATGTGACCTTCATGGTGGTATATAGGCTTCAAATGGAAGGTTGCAGTATGATGCATTGCACAAATATGGCATATTCAACCTGACATGCCCTTTAAAGCAGCCTGACTCTAAATGTATCCAGCAGGCACTTGCACTGCATACTGTTTCAGTCATGAATAGGAATAAAGAGTGTAATTTATGAGCTTATTTTCTAATCTTATTCAGAGAATTAACACTATACTGCCTCTAAAAAATGACTTTTGACCTTAGCTATAATTATCATTGTTCAACTGATTTTTTTTTAAAAGTGTTTTTTGTGCAATCCTGTTTATGTCCTCAAACCACTCCAGCTTGAAAAGTGTCTCATTGAATTATTGACCATCTCTAAGGGAGTCTGTCTATTGTTTTAGCTGTGATGTCACTGCAATGTAGGCTCCCTGTACACAAAGTGCCTCATTGTTAAAATGTTCTAATTCATGCTTACAATCTAAATCCGTCCCAAGGTTATGATTAAATAAAAAAAAAAAAACACTTAATGTCATTGTGATACAGAGCTAACTTAAATTACAGCTATAATTTCCTAGGGGTGTGACGAGATCTTGTTGTACGAGATCTCGCGAGATTAAAACGTGACGAGATTTCTCGTCGAGGTGAAAAGTTGTCTCGTGAGGCGATGTGATGTCAGCGTGATGGAGCGTGGAATTACTAACGAACGCAATATGTAAACATTGTAAGAAAAAAATGCCGTACTACTAACTACTGCACCCGCGAGTCGTGGGTGCAGTAGTTAGTAGAGAGCTGTGGTGGTGCTGTAAGTGTTTTTGCATATTGCTCGTGTTAGCTGCGGTATACGGCATTTTTTCTTACAATGTTTACATATTGTGTTTGTCTTGTCTGTCACTCTTTCACCGTTTATTATTTCTGCAGGAAAACCAAAATGTTGCCACACAAATGATTTAAAAGTGGCAGGGGGATCTTCAATAGTAATTCCACGCTCCATCACGCTGACATCACATCGCCTCACGAGACAACTTTTCACCTCGACGAGAAATCTCGTCTCGTTCTCGTGAACCCAATCTCGTGATGTGTCTCGTCTTGTGGAGTAAGCGTCTCGTCACACCCCTATAATTTCCCAATTTTGAAAATACTTTTTAATATACTTTTGCAGTGCCTTTAATGTCTCCCCCACACTGTTACAGATCAGCCTTTGTATTTCCAAAGAGCTGACATGCTGTAATCTTCTTCTGCTATGTTTAGGATTTCCAAATTTAGTCACCTACCAAAAGCTAAAAACAAATTCCAGCCTTACCCAAGATACAGTACTGCATGTCTGCAACTGATATCTTTATTTTTGTCATCATGGTTGTTGAAATGATTGCACGATGAAATCCAGGATAAAGTCAAGAGCATGTTTTTGAAATGAGGCCCCAGTGTTTTCCTTACATAATGCCCAGGAAGAGAGGGACAGTGGACATTAGACAGGAGCTCTTTACAGGGCCGCTGGACTGTGTCTGCTAAGTGCTTTCAGAGAGACAGCGGCAGGGTGACTTGCACTGACAAGCACACATATACAAGTGTACACACAGACATATATATCTGTACACAACTGCACATGCATGCACCCATCCCTGTCCCCTTTGAACTTACCCTGCTCCACCCCCTCCTTCTCTTCCTCCTTCTCCTCCTCCATGCATACACAAACCACAGAGATACTCTATCCATCTACATGACACACTCTCCTTATATAATCATCACCACTAGAGATCATTACAGAGGCTTTAAAGCTTCAATCCGTCACTTTAACAGCATCTCCAGCCCCTGCCACTTTGTTTAGGGTAAGCTGAAGGATGTGGCACTGGCAAAAAAACTAAAAACTCTTGGAAGCTACGCTATGGACCGGGCCAGGAAAGTTGCTCTCATGACGTTACTCACACAGTGCAGTTTTATGCATTAAACCCAGAGAATGAACAAAGAGACAAAAACCTAAAGGTTAATCCCTCACCACTGGAACTTTTAAATACAGCTTCCCATCAGACCAATCAGGGTAAGGTTTTGTTGTTGCCTTCATCAGAGATCTGACAGGGAGCATGGAGAGGGAGAACAAAACATTTGTGGAAGAGGTATACAGATACAACACTGTAAAAAACACACCATTAAAGTCCTGCATTCAAACTTATATTTGAGTAAGTACTTCAGTACAGAAGTATTATCAGCAACATATACTTAAAGTATCAAAAATAAAAGTATTCATTCTGCTGAAAAATGGCCTGTGTGACTGATATATTTTGAAATAGCCTACATGACATAATCACAAATTATTTCTTAGTTTTTAAAAGAAGAGTTCAATATTTTGGGAATTATGCAATTATGCATAAAGTAGTTGGTAGGGATTGTGTGTCTCCTAAACAAAATGTTTTCTCCTGAAAACCTGAACCTTTCAAAACGTAGGGGGGACCTTTCTGTCACTTTCCCTCTCTGTAATTTCACAGTTACAGTACACTGTCAGCATCAACAGTTAGTCATTTGACTTTGAATGTTTCTATAAGCCAAAGCACCATTAATAATTCTTCCCCTTCAGGGTGGCGGAAGTAAGATAGGCAGACGGATGGACAGATGAGTCAGCTGCTTCTTTCAACTGGAAAAAGCTGAATGTTAGGAAGAACTGGGAGAACCACTTCCTATAATCAAAAGTGTTTGGGGTGGACCTGAACTCTGAGATGAAGGTGAGTCCACTAGGATTACTTACCGTGTCGATATACAGTCCACACACATTGATTCATACGTAGTAATTAAAGGTCCCATGGCATGAAAATTTCACTTTATGAGGTTTTTTAACATTAACATGCGTTCCCCCAGCCTGCCTATGGTCCCCCAGTGGCTTGAAGTGGCGATAGGTGTAAACCGAGCCCTGGGTATCCTGCTCTGCCTTTGAGAAAATGAAAGCTCAGATGGGCCGATCTGGAATCTCCTCCTTATGAGGTCATAATGCCCCCCATCTCCCCTCCTCAATAGCTACAGACACAGAAATGGCACATACTAAAGGCAGTTACACACCAACCAGACGGCCAACCGTTGGCAGAAAAGCCAGTCGGACTGATCAGTCTCCCCGAGTTGGTCCAAAAAGTGCCTCAGAACACACTGAAGAGACGTAATATGTCTCCATAACAGCAGGCGGCGCTAATCTGTATTGTTGTCCAAAAAATGAAAACCGGCAGCTGATTGGACGAACGCATCACGTAGGTTTGTTTTCTCCGGAAATTCAAACAGACTGTCATGGCGGCTTGTTCAGATTACGATCTCATATTGTACTAAAAAAGCTCACTGAAACATGTTTCTGAAAACATTTTAAGCGAGAAATAGGCCGTGCAGTTGCTGAATCTGTCTTCATTTCAGATCAGCAAAGATTTTCGTCAGATTTTGAGAGACTAGTCACGCTCATGCCGCTCACCATTTCCGGGTGAGTCTCGACTGCCCTGTCTCCGACTGAACATGTCAGGTCGGCCAAAATGAAGGCCGACAGCCCCTCAGATGGACGACGGCACGGAACACACCAAACAGACTCAAGTCACCAACCTCGCCAGACTGTCCAACAGCCGATTATCTGCCCGGTCCAGGTCTATATAAAAGCCTCCAAAGAGCACCATGTCATGGGACCTTTAAAGGGTAACTATCCTGCAATTCTTTTCAACCTGGACCCTATTTTCCTATGTTTTTGTGTCTAAGTGACTGATGGGAACAACAATCTTTGATATTGGTCCAGTATTAAGCAAGATTGCTGCAGTCGGCAGTGGTGAAACAAGCTACAATGTAAGTTAATGGAGAATTCTAAGTAATGACGACAACACTGTCGAGGCATCCACATGACGCAAACCTTCGGTGATCGGAACCCCACCCCTCCTCCACGCAGTTGCAAACACGGATGATTAAAAAAACATGATGATCTCTACAGAAGAGGTAATTATCTTGTAATTTGTATGTCCTCTTTGTCTCCAAAGCTGAACGCTGCTGTTGTCCTTTCTCAGCGGTGACGTAAAACGCATCCCTCGAGCTTCTGCGCGCGATATGTCACTGGATGACACTATTTTGTAAACATAGCCATACAGAGAAATACTGAGAGTTTTGTGGAGCTGATAGGCTTAATTAGCTTTGCCTCTACTCATTTGGTAATGGCTTGAATGTAACGGATGTTCATTAATATAAAATAGTTGCACACTATAGCTTTAAGGAGGAAGAGTGTTTATAAAAGATAAATGGATGGCCGGGTTGGCTCAGTTGGTAGAGCAGGCGCACATATATAGAGGTTTACTCCTCAATGCAGCGGCCGCGAGTTCGCCTCTGACCTGCGGCCCTTTGCTGCATATCATTCCCCCACTCTCTCCCCTTTCAAGTCTTCATCTGTCCTGTGGAAATGAAGGCCTAAAATGCCGCAAAAATATATATATATAATAAATAAATAAAAGATAAATGGAAAATTAAGAGGTAAAAACAGAAAACAGGAGGATGAACAGTGGATATAAAGAGGCAATAAAGAAGAGATGATTTGTTATAGCATCTAGCAAAAGAAGAGCTTGTTCTATCTGTCCAAACAACCGCACTAGCACTGTGGGCTCGACCCCTGATAGAGGGAAGAAACACAAGATGACATAGGAGGGGAAGATATGGATGAACAGGAGGGGGAGTGGTGAGGAAAGGTTATGATGCAATCATGCAATCAAGAAGAAGATCACCTTTGACCTGCAGTGAGCTTCACAAGGCCAATGGCCCCAGTAGTTATATTTTCAAAAACCTTTACCTTCAAAATAGAGAAGTTGTTCTATATTCTAATGTGTGTATGAATGAATGTCAGAAAGACATTTGATTGCCCTGAAATGACCAAATAAAGGTGGTTGAGTTCAGCTGAAAACACAAACAAAATGGAGGAAAGAAGTCCAGAGCACAGAAATAATTGCAACCTTTAAAAACTGATAGAACACAAAGGAAAGACGGAGGTGACATAAGATGAAGTACAGTAGGGGAAGACGAGAAAGATGAATAGAAAGGCTGACGGTTGCAATACGCGCTTCTTCCATTCTGTTTCCCAACTCACATGACACAAAAATCATGGCTGAGCACGTATTAAGTTCGTTAATTAGCTTTCAACCTCTGTGCTTCAACATGATAAAGTAGGCTCTGATGGCACGCAGGGATGGGGCATAGGAGGGGTGTGCTGAAGGGACACTGAGCTGTAGAGTGGGAAAAAGACAGACAGAGAAGCTGATTTTGAATATGCAAGCACAGGCCATTTTTTGTGTAATTGTTTAGAATACAACTCCTGAATTTCTAATGAATCCCACTTCCTTGATGTGAAAACACAAGGCAGTGAGAGTGATGAAAAGGAGGGTGAGGTTGAGCTGCATGGATGGATGGGTGCACGCGGTTGGGTGAAGGGTGAAAGAGGAAATTTAAGAGACATTATGGGTATGTCAGATGGAATAAATGAGCAGAGGAAGAGGAGGAAAGGACAGTGATAAAACTGCTGGGGAGGGGTGTGAAGGACAAAGACTGTCGGACAGATAACGATATTGGGAAATGGGAGAAGACAGAGTGAGTGCCCTAGATGAGAATTGACTTTGTTTACGCTGCTATCTGTTTGCATGGGGCCGATCATATCCCACAACCATCATTAGGAGTGATGTTGTGATTGTTTTTATGTCAATGTATGCGAAAACATTCATTTGATGTATTGTGTTTTGTGTGGAGTTCAGCCAGCAGCAACATGAAGAATCAGTTAATCATAAAATTACATTTAACACTTTTTGAGGAATAAAAATACATCAATTCAAATTCCTCTCCTCTTGATTATTTCCCTTTCTCCCTGTCCCTCTCCATGTCCTGTCTCTCAACAATCACAGGCATGCAGCAGCTTCCCTTTGTTTCTTAACACGCTCACATACGCTTATTGATTATCTGATACGAATTGCAGTTTTGGAAAATGAGTTCAAGAGTAATAGTTTCCCTAACATAGACTACCTATGTTAAGCCTGTAAACACTCTACCCCCGGGGTAGAACTAACAGCTGTTTCCCTATACAGTCAATGGTGTGTCTCAAATCACTTCCAAGTTCATTTAGCGATTCAGTTTGCACTTTATAGTGAACTGGATTTCTTTTTAGGTAATTCTAACAAATTAATTAATGCAGGTTTAACGAGTAAAGCCAGATTCAAACAGATGTTATATAGCTTATTTTTAAGCTGAATTAATTATATAAATATCAATTTGGGATTTTATTTAGCTGTACTGTAATTGCCAGAGAGGGTGGCTTTGCAACCACGACACTTCACTTATTTGACACTTCTGTAGTTCTCTTCACAAAGTGGGAGATAGCTTTTAGAATTTCTCAATATCGCTGAGTGAACCAGCTGCTTGTAGATATGACATCAATGTTGTATTAAGGTTGAATACAGTGAGACATTGATGTTGAGTTAGAGACCCATGATATTGACGTCACATCAACAACAAATTACCTCCATTTTCGGGAGGCTACAGTTTAAAACATTATGGAAAATAAATAATGAACTGTCAAACTATTCATATTTGTTACTGTAGAGCTACATTTTTTTCTCCAGATAGTTTTCACAGAGCCGTCACAGCATAGAAAAAACAGCTGCAGCCAATAAAGTTAATTATTTAATTACTTAAATACTTTGATTTAGGACAAAAATGTACAGTATTAAGTATGATTGTCAGAGCTTGCTAACTTGCACACCCCAGTCAGTCTTACCCGTTATTAATTTTATCAGCTGCAGCTGTGTTCCCCCTGCTCTGACACTGTGAAAAGCGTCTGTGAGTGTGGAGCACCAGAAGTATACTGACAAGTCATGTCAGTGTTATCTATAAAGTCCAAAATCACAAGTTTGTCTCAGAGGGCTTTTATTGACGTCACTTCCAGTCAGTGAGAAAAGATTTCACTGCTTTCTACAGTCTGTTTTGGGAATTTTCTAGGGAGCTGATGCTACAGTCGCATTATGAGAGATGGACGATAGTGATGAGACCCATCCGAGCAGTTATGGCTCAAGCATTCTGACAGCTCCAGACTGTGAATGCCAGACTAACTAAACATTTAAAGGGATAGTTCGGATTTTTTGAAGTAAGGGTTTTATGAGGTACTAATCCATAATCAGAGTATTACCCACAGTCTTCACACCCCCGTTTTTGAAAAGCAGGCAGGAGTACCTGCATGGAAGCTAAGCAATTTACTGCTGTGGACTGGGGGCAGCAGCAAAAACGTACTGAGCCCCCTAAAAAGGCCCACCTAAAAATATCAGTAGCCTATCAGTTTAAGTGTACGCTATATTTAGAATATTTTCACTGCTTTACCTTGCTGATAGACAGCCCTTTCAGCTCGGAGAACTGAAGCTGTTGTCTATCTCTTCAAAGCCAGCAGACTCCTTTGATTAAAAACAGCAGTTTTACCTTACAGAACAAAGGCATTGCTGGTCTACCGCTATTTTTGTATGTGTGACTTTGGTGTTTTAAAGGGTTGGTTCGTATTCACCAAAGTCACACAATAACTGAGATAAACTGAGATTTAGGGTTACTGCCAGTTTAATCTACAAAAAAATGTGCTTACTAAAAAAAAACAACTGCTTTATTATGGTCATCTCCGGGAATGAATTTGACCTCAACAGTAAAATGATTTTGGGAAACCCATTGAAGGATAATCTTCATCCGAATCCTCAGAATTGTGTGGGGTAGACAGCAAAAACCAATCGTTTTTTTAGACAGGGGTTTGGCTCGGCTTCATCAGACCACACACTGTGTCTGTCTGTGAGAAGATCGTCATCTCACTAATCAGCTTACCACCTTAAAGAGCAAAGGGGCTCGATTTAGGTAAGGGGAGGAGTTACGGGAGAAGACCAAAAGATTGGTTGATCATGTAATAGCTCACCATAACAGATTTAAAGTATTTATAAATGACAATTTCAGTATTTCACACCCATGACACCAATGGTTTTATTGTAAAGATACCAACAACAAGGCTTCAATACTATTAATATGAGTGTAACACTATCTATATACATTATACATATACATTTTGTAGCTGTATGTTCATTTGATTAAATTGCATTAACGTATTTATGAAATATATACTGTGATATGTCTGAATTCATGCCTGAGGAAACTGCAGTGATGTACAGTAAACCAACCAGTAGCAGTGAAATGTATTTATCAGCTAGATTATATGGCGTAAACACTCTTTAGAGTGAGTTTTGCTGCTCAGAGAGGTTATTTAATCATAGTTTGAATAGAAGCAGATATTGTCTGGTTGACATGCAGCCCAGAAAGTCCATTATCAGCTTAATGAAGCTTGCGCGTAGTAAAAAGACAGGGCCATGATTGATGACACCCTGAATGAACAGCAGGAATTTGAACATGTTATTAGTTATTTATGATTTGCAGCTTGATCGTGGAGTCATTTTAAATCTTCTGTCTATTTTAAAATCTGTCCTTTTTTTCTCTTGCTCTCTTCTTCTTTTTTGACATGTACGTGTGTACGCTGTATGTGTGCTTATTCCGAACCACAGGCTCAACTCAATATTCTGCTGACAAAGACAGAGAGAGGGAGTGATTAGGGAGGAACGTGAATGGAAATGATAACTCATGAGCTGAATTTATACATTAAAAAGCCTGACTTGCATGTGCTGTTACGATGGGAGTTTATAGAAAGCAGATATGGAAGGATTGGTGTGCAGTGAAGAACAAAAAGAGGAAGTTAAAGAAGAGGTGGGAAGAAAAAGAAAATGGAAATGGAATAGAAAATTGTGACAGGATATAAAATGACTGAAATGTATAATATATTAACCCTGATTTAGCTACATCTAGGCATAGCCTTAATGTAAAACACATCAATTCATTCCTGACAAGAGGGACTTAATGTGCCACCCAAAACATTGCATTGCATCTAATATACACTATATAATGCTTTAATTAGCATAGTTAAGTGAAATGACTCATCAAAACAAACCACACAACAGAAGTATCATTGTTGTAAATGCAAAGAGTCACACAACAGAGATGGCAAGTCAAGCAAACGTTTTGAGGTTAGCATCAGTTTACAACCTACAGCTGATGTATCATAGCTCACGTAGCTGCCGTGCAGAAAAAAACCCCTTTATTTCCTTTGCATTATTCATCTGCTGCTATGTAGCTGACACTTTGAAAACTCTCTTCAACCTAATGGGAATACTCATACTGTGTGTACAGTCACTGTATTGCAGTAAGAGACAAGAGATAGAAAGATTTGAAGAGGGTTTTTTTTTTACATAATAACTAGAGTGTAAGGGGTTTATATATAGCTATCAATTCATATTAATTCAATAATATGTATTTCTGGTGTGAAGTCCAAGAGGAAAATCCAACCCTGACCTCACTTTGCTTTTTTGATAGTCCGCATCCACACTGGAGATGCTCAGTCAGGGACATACTTGGAGTATTGATCACCAAACAGCAGCATTTGAAGGTGTTTCCATCTAGGTCTGCATGTGTATGAGCCAGGCTTTGTGTCTGTACAATACTGTATGTGTGACGCTACGTGAAGATCTGATTGCACAGCAGTGATTTTGGGTGTATCAGAATTTTCCTGTTGCTACAGTTTCTATCCTATGACATGCTATGCCAGCTTATGCTATTTTTAGCTGAAGTGCTATTTTAAGTGACATCTACTTGCAAGATAATGGTGCTCTATAATACACGCTGTATTTGACGATGGGTTTGGTCGACATGCTGTTCGTCACCATGGTAATTAATTATGTCAATGGAAATTAGTACAGATGTGTGGAAAAGAGAGATAACAAGATGATGATGATTATGTGTTCTTGTGCGTGCAGGCACACACACACACACACACACACACACACACACACACACACACACATACACAAACGGTTTACAAAGGTGTCTGAATAATTAGCGAGTGTACAAAAGATAAGAGGACACACATCACATTATGTGATGGTATGCACACAAAAGATGTGTGTGTGTGTGTGTGTGTGTGTGTGTGTGTGTGTGTGTGTGTGTGTGTGTGTGTGTGTGTGTGTGTGTGTGTAACCCCATTAGGCATTATTGTCAGTAACTTAAGCTTCAGCTAAAGAAAATCAGTTGATCAATGACAACTCTGTACCTATTACAGTAATCCTATTAAATCATATATATTTGATATCTCATTTTCAGTGTAATTACTTTTTAAGCTGTTTGCACAAATATGAAGTAAACAAAACCTAACAATGTATATCTGAATTTTAAGAATTATTTCAGTCATTTGTTGGTTTGCTTGTTACGAACTTGATGCCCTCCAGTTGCTCTCCCAGTGACTTTCCCTCAGTGTGAGCATTAAGCAACTGGCCCAGTATGACCGTCCACTAATGGCTTCTGTGCCAAGGCTGTAGAGATTTATAGACTCCACTGGGCTTATGGTAGCTGGTTAAAACAAAACAGCCCTGACGGCCACTAGCAGTCTCGAGAATGCTGCAGAGTTTGTGCATGTGTGTATGTGAATGTGCAGTGCGTGTGTTTGTCTTTACCACAGAGAGAAGGAATGAGAGAGACAACCAGTGGCTAATGGCTTTCCCACAGGGCCATCACTTACCGCAACTCACAGTAAAAAGTGGAGACCCACAGTGGAGCAGCTACTAGGTCAGCCTAAATCTGTTAACAAGACTGTGTAAGCAGTGTTGCCTCTTGCCGCTTACAAGAAATAAAATAGTCTTAGTGATGAGCATCTGTCAAGTGCTGCTAAAATGATCTGCTTATAATTGTTGAAGCCTTCTACTCAGTGTGGTCTAATGCTGCCAGTGATTCTCTGCAGTGAACTCACTGACATTCTAGTTGGCAAGTGGAGGGAATTTTGGATTTATATCAATGTATAGGACTGCATTTTAAAGTGGATTTAAGGGGACAGAGCAGCATAATGACAAGACATACTATCACCTAGGGCTCTAAAAGACAATTATCAATCAAGCAATCAGCAATCAATTAATCTGCTGATTATTTCTGGAGTAATCATTTGGTTTTATGCTGTTTTGGTTTGAATGATCATGTTCAGAACTGATTTTATGCTACTTTGTCTGAGATAACCAAGGGGGTACCACAAGGGTCTGTTCTGGGTCCATTATTATTTAGTCTACCTAAACAATATTATCACTCTAAGACTTATAATATCCATTTCATGCAGTTGATATAATCCTTGATGCACTTGGCTTTTCTCCAACTCATGCAACATCTAGATTACAATCCGCTCATATAACGTTCTTATAACCGACGTCTGTATAACAGATATCTCTGTATAGCGGACATCTCTGTATAACCTCAAACTTGTTCTGAATGCTGATAAGAATTAAAAAAAAATAGTTTTATTCTCAAGAATCCATAATTATTTGTATTTATCCATACACATAATGGTACTGAAATTGACGTTGTTCAATCTTATAAATGTCTGGGAATTTGGTGAGATTGCAGTTGGCGAGTAAGCTGATGAAAAATTGTTTCTCATATCAGAATCAGGCATTTTCTTCTCTTGTGGACAGAAAAATCATTGTGCAATTGTGTGAAAAATAGTAAAACTAATACGTTTTTGCATTTGATTTAGCATGCCTTTTGAATCCTTATCCCCCAATAACAATTCACAAAAAGTATTTAACCCTTCCAAAGCTTTGGGCAGGGTTTGCACACACAATGTATATTTTTAATGTTCACTAAGATAGGATGGGAAAACCATGTTTGATGGCATGCCACTATTCTTGACTTTTGAACAATACTAATTGTGATCTTTAAGGTGGTAAAGCTACTGCATTAAAGCTTTTTTTGCTTATGTCAACATTTAAGAGATTATATTTTCTGTTTATGGCACAAAATAGCCATTTGTTGAACTTAAACTTCAAGCTAGTGGTTAGCTTTTCCATTAAGTAAAAATTAACAATTCATGAATATAAACAAACACGGGGATTTGAATACAGTGCATCAACCAACATCTAAACCATATGAGCAAAATCCCATCAATACGGTGAATTTCAAAGAGAAATGCTTTTGATCTGAACACATGAATATTCTTAGGGGTTGATATAAAAACATTGTCATTTCAACCTGATTAAGACCTAACTTTGTTTGTAGTTGTTTCCAAACAGAGTTCAAATGGATCAGAATCGATGATCATCAATCTCAATGTAGGTAGGAGTTGAGATACAGAAACACCCACAAACATACTTTAACAGAAACATACACACAGCACCATCAAGACAATACAAACGTCTATCTGTCAGTGCTTTTAAAGCTTAACATTCTGTTCCAGTAAGCAATCCATCTATTCCACCATCCATTCCCCAATCGATGCATTCATTCACTCTGCCAATCATTCTTTACTTCATTTGTCTTTGTGTTCATTCAACCAACCCTTCAGTAATGTGATTTGCTAAGGCTTCACACAGTCTTTTCTCCCATCTTTTGGATGACATCTTTTAGTCTATTCCTCCAACTACAGTTTTTTTCCGATTGCTAAACGACAGTGGGCACAACTGGAGTCACATGTGCAAAACTCAAACTACAGTCTGCACTACCAACAGTCACCTGAGCTAAACAGTTCACATCACCTGCAAAACAGGCTCAGTGCAGCCAAACACTATGCACAATCCTCACTGAGATAACACACACTGTCACCCAGAACACACTGAGAGTAAAAACACTAGCGTCAAACACCAATACACAAATTACAAACTTTCTCATCTTTACAGTTTGAACAATTTGAGTGACTTGACACTACTCAATAGTTTATTTAAGGAAAATATATAGATTGTATAATAGACCAATTTTACGTAAGGTAAAAAAGAATAATGAAAATCAGCAGTTTTCTTCAATATGGAATTTTATCTCTAGTAATTTATGGAATTACCGGGAAAAAAACTAAAGGTACATACGTAACAGTACCAAAGAATAGTGTGACTAATTCTGCCTCTCTCCAGCATCATGTGGCAAGTTTTCTTCATCACATTAGATGTCTGCATCATCTCTAAATACTAACAAATGTGGTGTTTCTATTGCTTTCACTTCCATTACTTTCTGAAAAACAGTAAGAACACAGTTTTACTATTGTAAAGATATAGTGTTTTTCACTTTTTTTATAGCTGTGTACATAACCTCAGACATCTTACCTGGACATGTTGGTATCTTTGCTCTTTTACCTGTTTCTCTCAAACGGTACAGTGTATAATTGTTTCATTCTTATTTGGTGTTTGTATACAAAAAAGGCTTTCTGAGCTTTCTCTATTTAAATACCATATATGTTCACTAACTAGTCTAAAACAAGACACCTACTTAGGCTTTCAGCTAAAATTGCAATCAGCAGTGTTTGATAGGCACCAGACTGAAATCTATTCTGTTTTGAATGCGTGGTTTACAGTTTTGACAGCAGTGTGTTAGCATTTGAACAAAGTGCTGTAAATCTACAGTGTTGTGCACGTTGTGGTTAAAGTCATGGGATAAGTGTGTAGAGTTTTGAAAACTGTGTTCAAGCAATGAAAAACGAACTAGAGTTTGGTCCACATGAACTGCTGCTGTGTAGACTGTAGTTAGAGTTTTGCACATGTGACTCCAGTTGTGCCCACTGTCGTCTAGCCATCGAAAAAAACTGTAATACCATGCATTTACCATATGCACCTTTTAAATTTAAAACATTCTTCAAATAGTATAGTAAATAGTTATCCTTAAGTAATACAAATCTCGATTGTACAATAAAACATTTATATTTTTCCCACAGTATGTTACGTATGTTGGAGTACACACTGGAAACAAATTCAGAGTTTGAACCACTGAACATACCTGATCACTACTATTATACTGAACACCTTTGTTTGCCTAATCTGCTGTGGCTTCTTTTCTTCGCCAATCCGCTGCAAAGACACAGAAGAAGCACAAGCCGTGATCTCGTTTGTTAACTGTTTACGCCAGCAGGTGTGAGCCGTCTGTCATATATTACACTCATTGTAAGTGTGGGAGCTTGGGGAGGTGTTTTTGTGTGTGTGTGTGTGTGTGTGTGTGTGTGTGTGTGTGTGTGTGTGTGTGAGTGTCTATGTGTGTCTGTGTGTGTCTGTGTATGTCTGTGTGTCTGTGTCTTTGTGTCTGTGTGTGTCTGTCTGTGTAATAGTGACAGAAGCAGAATGGGTGTGGTGTTTTAATACTTGTTTTACAGTGACACATCTGTCATAAGAGCGGCGTTCCAAGCCATCTTCTCTCCCTGTGGTATTAAAGAGGAAAACCAGACAATGATTGGAGGAAAACTGAATCGGCCTGGCGATGTAATACAACATGCTGCAGACTGAAGCTGTGGGCTGCCACCTTGAGGTGATTGATTTAGTTTGTGCATTATAATTTTTTCACCAATCAAAAGTAAGCATTATGTCAGTAGTGATGTGTCACATGTTTTTCTTCTGGTAATCTACAGCAGATTCAGAATTTTTTTTAAAAGCAATGCTTTATTGTCATGTATGCAAAGGGAACTTTAATTTCATTGCACTATACAATCCTGCTGTCCTCCCTGATTGGTGCTGTGATCCCTATGCTATCCATAGAAAATAAATAGTTCAAAGTATAAAAAAGAGGTAAAACAGGAGAATATGATGGTTGGTTAACTAACATCTGCTGAGCTGTTGTGTAATAATTATTCTATTTTTGTAAAAAAAAACATTTTGTTGTATTTTATGTTTTTTTTACTTCATTGATTGATACGTATTGCCATTGAATGTCAAACACCACAACATTTGGTTTGGCAGCAATCCACTCCACTTAGCTGTATGTAAACATTTTAAGATATAGTCATAATCACATATGCACACAATTATTACAAATAAAACACTTATGTTTCCCTTTCACGAGAAGTAAGTCTTAATTATTTCTAGATAAAAACATGGAAAAAGGTGTAGGTCTATTGTGCTAATTGTTAATGGGGATATTAAATATGTTTTGCAGATTATGTTCACTATATTCATCTTGTGACTTTACAAATAGTTTTAATAAACATGTTTTCTCATCATGTTGATGCTGCTGGCTAATTTCCAATTTAAGCTGTGTAACAGATCCTCTGCAGAACTCTACCAACATCAAACATTATTCTGATCTGTATTTTCCACTCTGTGATGGACATGACTTAACCCAGGGAATAAACTGGTTATTTCAACCAAAAAGATTCAAAATGAGATAAATGAAAGAATACAGAAAAATTAAGCTTTGATTAAAATTGTTTTTTTTAATTTACTATGCTATTTACAATGCAGTCTTTTCCCAGAGAGAAAGCCAGGCTGACCAACTCATCTCCATGTCATAATGGTAGGCTACATATCACATGCAGTTTAACATTGATGTATGTGGGAAATGAGTTCTGACCAACTCATCTCCATGTCATAATGGTACATATCACATGCAGTTTGACATTGATGTATGTGGGAGATGAGTTCTGACACACTCATCTCCATGTCATAATGGTACATATCACATGCAGTTTGACATTGATGTATGTGGGAGATGAGTTCTGACCAACTCATCTCCATGTCATAATGGTAGGCTACATATCACATGCAGTTTGACATTGATGTACGTGGGAGATGAGTTCTGACCAACTCATCTCAATGTCATAATGGTAGGCTACATATCACATGCAGTTTGACATTGATGTACGTGGGAGATGAGTTCTGACCAACTCATCTCAATGTCATAATGGTAGGCTACATATCACATGTAGTTTGACAATGATGTACGTGGGAGATGAGTTCTGATTTGGCCAAAAGACAGGCAGGGCTGGGGGAACCTACTGCTGCTCCAGGAGACAGGGTGAGCTGGTGGTTTATCCCAACCTGCTGCAGCACAGCAACAGGGAGGGACTTAATAGGCATGTCTGTGAAGTCTCCATGGCTACTCATCTAGGATCCTGACAGTTCAAGTGTTTGTTTAAGTGCAGTCTTTGTTGGTTTGATCCTGGGAGTACGTCATCAGTAGGTCCCACCATTGCCAGACCGGCCTATATCTAAGAACAGACACAAATATGTTAGTGGTGCTATGTGTGTGGGGAAACAAGAACATTTTCTGATGTGTGTTTGACTTCAGTGCAGGGTGTCACAGTGTTGTCCTTTTACCGATCTTTGGTAGAAAACGATGTAGGCTGTTTGTTGATCCCGCTTACAAACGGCAGCACCAGTTGTCTCCACAACCTTGGCATCATTATAGTGGAGCCATTGGTCATCTGCCACATACAGCTCCTGCTCCGGGTGCACGCCCTCGCTGATGTAGTGTCCTAACAGGAGAGGAATCAATTTACATCAAGTGTCTAAGCACGAAGTGCAACTTATGAAAGGTTAAATTAAAAGAAGAACTTAGTGCAAATTGTAAATGATTTTGCAGAACATCAGCAGAAGAAAATTAGGTAATTGAAAGAGCACCAGTCAATATTAAGTATGTCAGTAGTTCTGCCTCTGATTGACACTTATCTATCTGTTACATGTCTGAGAACCTAATAGAGGACTACAGAAGGTGACAGTCGAACCTTCAATGTGTAAATAACTTACCATTGTTCCCGTCATAGCCTAAATGGCTGATGACACTAACCAGGTTGTACAAGCCATCAGCCTGATAAGACACACAGATAACAATAGTTAGCTTCACACATACACAAACACAGTCCACATATTTACTCTCTGTGTGTCCTAGGTGTGTGTTTGTTTTACCTGGCTGGTAGTCACCATCAGCTCCTTGAAAAGC
The DNA here is from genome assembly GCF_004354835.1 of Perca flavescens. Classification (NCBI taxonomy): domain Eukaryota; kingdom Metazoa; phylum Chordata; class Actinopteri; order Perciformes; family Percidae; genus Perca; species Perca flavescens. Next base: position 28,119,473 of record NC_041333.1, read on the forward strand.
ACTACGGGGTCATGCAGCTTCACCACCTGCAGCGACGGAGTGAAACTGAACCTCTTCAGGTGTATAATCAGGAATCTGTAGACAGGAATGAAAGCCCGTGACAGATCATTAATGCAGGCATGGTGGATTAATGGATTATCGATCATAAGCATACTGTGGATTAATTAATAGAAACCACTCGCTGCCACACATCTAGGGATAAAAACATCAGATTGTACAGCAGACATCTGAAAATTGTTGGTTCAGATATAAAGTAAATATGATTTGTATAAAGGCCCTTCAGTGTTTGTGATGGATGTAATGTCACTCACCTGGGCAGGGTTAGAAAGGTGGAACGCTGGAGTGATGTGTTGCAGCCACACTCACAATTATATTTCAACTCTGTCTCCTGCAGTAACAACATGTTGTCAGTTATGTATTGCGTAACACAGCAAGAAAACACCCATAAAAACGGCAGCAGTGTGAAATTATTGATTTTTCTTTGTTCCATGAGGCTTCATATCAGTCAGTGTTGATGTCAATCAGTGAGCACACCAGGTTCTTACCATCTGGTATTCCTTGAGCATCTGCTGTACTGAACCACCAGGAACCAGATCCAAAGAGAGGTTGGTGAACTCCTCCTCTCTGATGGATTGAGCATCACAGCTGCACATTAAAAGGACAATGCACATCAAAATGAGAAAGAGAAAACATTTTTATCGGATTTGGGTGTACTGGCCCATTAAAGATATTCCAAAAATTCATAATAATCTGTGGACAACTCAGGGAATTTTTGACCTGCAACTATGTGGTTTTACCTTTTGCATGTCCTGGTGTTTTTCATTTTGAACACCAGGTTTCTGTCCACAGGGCAGCTATAGCTTCTCCCAATGAATGCTGCAACCTTCTGCAATGGTGAAGCCAGACTCCTCATCTGATTTAAGAACGCTGTTAAAAACTCATGGGCATCCTGAACATACAGACACACAGATTTGATTTGATGCACGGACAAGAAAAAATCAGCAGTCAGCAAAACATTTAATGGTAAGAACCAGCTGACTCACTTTCTGGCAGTTGTCAGCAAATTGAGGAGCCTGGACAGAGAGGACCTTCTTGAACATATCGAGGGCCCAGAGTTTGTACTGACCATCTTCGGAGCCGTGACATCTTACAATGTTTACAAAAAGTCTAGAGAGGGGGAAGTAAAATGGTCGTTGTCCTTTAGGTGGTGTCCAGGTTTTTTGAGAAACTTTGTGTGTGTGTGTGTGTGTGTGTGTGTGTGTGTGTGTGTGTGTGTGCGTTGTCTGCTGTACCTTATCAGCTCAGTCTCAACAGGAATATGATTCCACAAATCCTCGTGGCTATAGATATCGGTGATGAACTCTGTGAGTGTGATTAGGCTCTGGAGGCTGGAGTTCATATAGCAGGTTTGGAAGTGGTTCGGAAACCTGGCACACACACACAACAAGACTCATCACGCATCAACATCATGATCTTCCATGACAAACTACAAAATGTGGGTCATTTCACTAAAACTGTAACTGTATTTTAATTTTAAGTGTATTTATGTTCTGCATGGAGGTAAAAAAAAATTAAAGCTGCAACATAATCTTGTATTTCTAGAAACAAATAAGCTGTTGAAGGTTATTCAAGGTAAATTAACACTTTCTGTATTTTGTGAAAAATATTTAAGATATATCAACTTTTCTGTTTCTTGTCTTTATGTGAGAGTATGTGTGTATAGATTTACTCACCCAAGCCGGGAGGGATGAAGAACCGTGAGGCTCTGTTGATTGACTGCACCGTGTCTCTTGCAAATGATCTTTTCTACTGCGTCTTCGAGTAAGGAGGAAAAAACAGCGTGCTTAGGCACTGTGGCAGCTGCTTTCCTGTTCTCTTCGTTGGCTTCGTCCAGTGCGGCCTCCTCTTCATCGCTGAGCCCTTTAAACTCCACCACTTGGTCATTTTGTATAGAACTGAAACATGGAGGGAGAAACAGGCTGTCATTCTGTATTTCATGTATTTTTTTTTGCTGATTTGATAATCTAATTGTATTCACTATATGTGGGTCAACATGGTAAACAATAGCAAAACCAAACCAAAAGTGAGTATTTGTCCAGCAGAGATAATACTGGTTCTCATCAAAAGTAATTTCTTCTTCACAGCTGATGTGATGTAACACACTGTGAACAGTAGTGTGAGTGTGAAAACAGATCAATACTGTCAAAGCATAAAATACTGGTTACCTGCTGTTATGTTTCTGCTCAGCTTCATCGTGAGTTACTGGAGCCACACGATGTCTTCTCTGTTAAAGGACAGAAAACTCCAGTGGTTAATTGGTAAGTGGTAATATTACAGCAGCAAGATGAACTAGAATGAACACTTTAGAAGACAAAATTCAAGTTCAGAATAGTAAATAGCTGCTTAATGTGAAGCCCTGCAACTTTGTGTGAAACATACCCTGCAGCAGTTAAACAGTCCCCAGAAAGATGTTTTCTTCTTTGTACTCTGCTTGTCCTCCTCAGGTGGCGCTGTGGTTGTTGCTGGACCACCTGAGAAGATGACTCTGCAGACAAACACACACACACACACACACACACACACACACACACACAGCTGGTCATTCTACTGTTGACTTGAGATTGGAGTGTGGAGAAATCACCTAAAGGGATGAATCCCTCTGTCCTTTGCAGTGTTTTACCAACATTAAAAGGATAAAGACTTGAGTTGACAATGAGGATTTCCTTACCTATTCACAGTCACTGACAGACTTTTAACTTTGCTCTGTAAAGTAAAAACAAAAGCAATGTCTATGTCAAGCATCTTTTGTGTCCAAAAAGCCATTTTACAAAAATCTCAAATCTTGGTGTGAAACACTGTTACTTCCTGTGAAACTCACTAGGGGTTGACAGAACTTTCTGTACCACCTCCCGTCGCAGTTATCCGCAGAGGTCTTGGCGGCAGGCGCTTCTGAGACGGTGACTCTGGTGATGCACAGAAACACATAGTCTATTATACATCCAAAATCAATCATTTAGGGGCATTAAAAACTCTGTCACAGTTGTCACAGACTTCAACCATGGCTCTAAACAAATCAAGAACCATTGTTATGAGACCGTGATATATACTCCAGAAGCTAAAAGAACTAACATGTTTTCCAACACTATTCTCTTTCACACTTACACCAAACATAAGATACAGTATTCACTTGTACATGCATTTAAGAACAATTGGCAAAAGATAACTTGAAGTGTGGCAAATGTGCCCATTAGCCTACATAATCATCAGATTAATAAATAGCAAGCAAGTTAATACTGATGATCAAGTCTTCAAAAACAAATTACTATAGTCATAGTGCATAACTCTGAGGTTACTGGCTTTTACAATGACACAACATTTAAATATTTTCTTTTTAAAGTAAACTGATGAGAAAACAGAAAAACTCGTATGATGTCATGAACAGTCCTATAATACAAAAGTGAATCTTTTAATTTTTTGTTAACACTGTAACAGAGGAGCTTATTGGCCTCTGTGGATTATATTTTGTTTTATTTCTGCTCCTCCGCATATGTAAAATTAGTAGAAAATATCAAGAAAACACCTTACAGTACTGTGCAACACAGCACCTCAATAAATTGCATCACATCGTACAGGTGTTTTTATTTTCGCAGTCACTAACTATACTGTATTCAAAAGCAACTTTCTTACCTCTCATTGGAGCGCTGTCTGCTCTTATCTCCTTCAACTTTTTCAGGAGCGATTCGATTTTTCTGTCAAGGAAAAAAGGAAAACAAAATATATGTATATATATATATATATATAGTATATATAAATTAACACGGAAAAATAATGTGTCTACTTTGCTGACATGAACAAGCATCCCAGACAACTACAATACTCTTGTCAGCAAAGCCAGAGAGATGCCAAAGATTTAGATGAACAAGGTCTAAAACACTACACAAACTTTGTACATCTGTGAAACAAACCTTTGCTTGACGGTTGAACATTGTTGCAAATCTTTCAGTAGGTAAAATGTGACTGAACTGTTGGTCAACTTAAGGTCTAAGTGAGTGTAAGTTATTAACTCCAACTTGATCTGCTTCTGGAGCAGAACATGACTTTATGACATGGTGTTCTAGAATGAGATGCTTTATGACACACAGGCACTGAGTTCCATCAAATATGTCTATAATAGAACACAGTCAATTACACATTAGAAAAATACAATAGAATGACTGCTACCAAAGCATTCTTGTTTGCCTCAAACTACTGTAATAAAGGTCTTGAACAGTAAAACAAGCTTTATCTGAAAAAAAGAAAGTCAGCCTAGTGCAGACATTTTAAATCTATGCTCATTTGGGTATATTTGTCTTTGTGAGCGCCTCTGAAAATGTCCCTATCCTACATGTACCCTATGGTATAACATTTATTATATTTTTCAGCATTAACTCAGTCTAACTTGTTTGCTTTTTTGTCAATTTCACACAGTGTAAAGTTTCCATGAAGCCAAAACACAATAAAAATGACACACAGCTTTAAAAATATACAAATAATGGAATAATATGTATTACTCAAAACATTACTATAAAACAGTTCAAAATTGAAAAAAAGGCTTGAAAGGTACTGGAGCTGTCAAAGAAATGCAATAGGTGATCAGGGAGGAAAAATACAAGTGCAAGAAGTAAGGAATATAGCTGGAGATAGCAGAAGTTTGACATACCTTTGTAGACTCTGAGCCCAACTTCTTTTTTAGGGATCTTTTCGTCTCAGGTTAGTCTGACTTTTCATACCAGGGAGTAAAAATCATTATCATTATGTCATTTTATTGTAAGTGCAGTCAGTCTGCTTACAGTGTATGCTCAAATACTTATATTGCCTATATATTCCATATTGGGGATACTTTTCTCCATGTTGCAACAGACAAGGCCTCGCACTTGTTGGACACTTATTCACCTTAACTATGTAGGCATACAGATCTAAACTGCGTTATAAACACTTTATTACTGATGACACAAACTTCTACAGATGCACGTGTTTACTTGTTGAATCAGTTATTTGTACAGGCGTGGCAATGAGGCTGCTTTTGTACAGGGCCAAGACACAAACAAATCATTTGTGTATTTACGTTCTCTTTATACATCCATGGTTGAACCAGTAATGTTTGAAACACATGCAGCCATCCTGTCTTCTTATCCGTGACTCATTGGAGTGCATCTTAGGCAGAGGCATAGACTGTAAATATCAACAGTTCATTGGGCAGAGGTCAAGTCAGGTTAATCTGGCCAGTATCAGAGACGTGCATAGAGTGACACTTAGCGGTTGATATGTTGAACAACAGGCCGCCTGCAAATGCGGAGGTGCAACGTTTGTCCCTTACGACTTTCTGTTGAACGCTGCCACCATGTTGGTCCCCTTCATGGTAAGTTGCCCTTTACATTTTGAATTAACAGTTACCAGTTACCATTGTACTTGCTCGTTTTAAATGTAAATAGCCTTGTTTACACTCAGTTTATATAACTTCCGGCTGAATGCGTGTGCTATTGTCCGTTGCTAGAGGGCCGTAACTTACCGATACAACATGCTGCATGTAGCTTTTAGCTAAAGTTTAACCCTGTGTAAGTCATCCGTTTAAAGCTTCTTTTAAGATTGCCATGTAATGTTTGTGTGTGACATCAGGGCATGAATACTTGTACTCCTTTTTTTAAAATACCTTTATTACAGACAGTTTTATACAGTACACGTTATACATTCATTACAGTAGGCTACATGTTATATCATATTGTTTTAAACACAACCATTTGCAAGCCATTACATAATGTGAAAATATAATAAAGTGCGTAAAGTCATGTCCTTCCTCTCAATCTCTCTGTATCTCTGTACAGTCTCTACAAAGATGTTGCCAGCGGTCGGCTCTCCTCATCGCTGCCCGACGACAGTGGAGCTCCAGCTCAGTGTCTCCCCCTCCCCTGCACACCAGGCTCCTCCTCTTCCTCACTCAGCGTTTCTATGATGTAGAGATGCTCCTGAGCTGGGGGTCTCAGCTGAGAAGGAGGGGGATTCAGAAGAAAAATGCGTAAGAAACCATTTGGCTGGCTTGAACCGAGAGATGCATACATACCAGTGCTGCTGCTGGTATCTGTTGCATGGTAGACTCCAGTTGAAACAGTAACGAGATGGAAAGCTGCAGTTCTCAGGTTTAAACCTATTGTCGAGAACCTGATGAATGCACACATTTCTCTGCATTATAGATCAGTTAAAACCCAATGCACTAAAACAAAAAGGCACCACAATTGAAGTTGAGCACACCACACAACTGCATAGATATTTTTAATTTCAAGAACTCAACGTAGTGTTAAAAAAATAATAATGAAAGGAATTAGTATTGGTGTAATAATCATACACTTGAAATAATGGCCATGATTAACCCATTACTAACTTTTTCCTACTGTCTTTCACAGTTACTATGGCTACACTCAGAAGTTGTATGGGTCAGACATAGCAGCAGCATATTATATCTTGAGTCTGAAGGGAGGATTTAGGTAAGTGCCTTGTCTGTGCATTGTTTGTCAAATGGATACACAGTTGATTTTAAAGTCTTGTTTTTAAGTTGTTTTTTTACTGCTCATGTCAGGCTTCAGGCAGTACTTGTAAATATGTGGTTAGCTGATCACACAATTGATTTAAGATTAGAACTCTTAAAATTGTCATGACAGCCACTGTTTTCTGAACCTGGTGTTTGGGATTGTGATATCTGTTTTTCTAATGATACAGAACAAAGTTTGGAGTTTTTGCTTTTAAAAAAAAAATAATGATTAGTTAATTACTAAAACAGTTGCAGTATAAATAATGCAGCAAAGATGTCTCAAGTGATCCAGGTTTCATGTGATAATCTGTGTTGTGACCTCAGATATGTTGGCCAGTCAGAGTGGTTCCGTGCAAACCAGAGGGGAAAATTCAATTGGGATTTCTTGAAACACAAAGACACACCTCTAGAGGAAGTAAACATGAGCTACACAGTCATCAACTACACAGGCCTGGGGAACCTGGGTAATGAGCTCCAACTCAGCCTTGTTTTTTAATTTCAGTTTCTTTATTTCGTCCTTTCAAAATTACTTTTCTTCTATTGTAACCTAATTTTAGCTCTGTCTTACTCTGTCAGGCACATACACTGTTAATTAATTTCAATTATATTTAGCATGCAAGTTCAGTGTTTTTGATCCAGTTTGTCCTTCCTCAGAGGGACAGAAAGCTTTGCGAACTTTGTCATTACGAGGATGTCCTGAGGTGGACGACTGGTTCCTAGCCAGGCTCCATATATTCCAGGACTCTCTGGAGGAACTGGACATTTCTCACTGTCCACGCATCACTACAGCCGGCCTGGCTGCACTCAGGAATCTCAAGTAAGTATCCAAACACTGACAACATAGCCTTAGGGGGCTTTTACACCTACCTGTTTGGTCCGGACTTTTCAGTTTGATCTGAACCAAAATTACAGGTGTGAAACCTCCCCCGGACCACGGTCCGGACCAAACAGCCAAAATTTGGTCCAACCAAAAGAGGTAGTCTCGGTCTGGCGGTCAAGCTGAATCATGGTCCGGTTTCTCACTAGTGTTATAAGACCGTGAAAGCTCCTTTGAGGAATAGTTCAGTGTTTAGTGTGTACGTGAGAGAGTGTGACTGTGAATTTGCTAAAAGCAGATCATAAATCAGCAATTTACTTGTTAAGTGGTAGTAAACGTACAGTGTTGGTTTCAGTTTCTCTCTGAATAAATGCTGTAGCTTCTCAAAAAGTAAAGTTCATGTGTCTTGCTTCTCAACGCAACAGAACAAAAAGAGCCGCACAGGGAGAGCAGTAGTCAGTTGGAAAAACTTAGACACAGAAAGAGGACACGAGAGGACGGGGGAGCCTGTCCACAAACCAATCATCAATTACAACTGTCGGGAGACGCAGCTCGCGTATGTGATGACGACAGGACATAGTTTTGTCACATATAGTTCTTAAGTGCGCTTGCATAACTGCAGTGTGAAACAAAAAATTACCCGATCAAATGCAAAAACATTAACCTTGGTTCGGACTTTCAGGTGTGAAAGCCCCCTTAGTTATTATTACCAAGAGGCTACTGTTGTAGTAAATGTCTCCCTTTTTGTGTTGCCCTGTGTGTTGTGTGTGTGTGTGTGTTGCAGGGGACTGCGGCGTCTGGACGTGTCATCCCTCCCTGGGATTTCGAGTCCTGGGTTGGTCGTTATCCTGCTAGAGGAAATGTTACCGCAGTGCCAGATCAACGCTACTGGCTATGACCATAGCCTGAGGCAAGAGAGAGGAGAGAGAACGGAGGAGCATATGGAAGGGCAGAGGTAGGGACTCAGAGGAATCAAGGGACTCCGTTGAAAATGAGAAAGTCCTCTGAGATGGCTCTGCTGTCAGTTCACTGTAGTCTGACGTAAAGGGCCGCTGACGGAGCAAAGAGACCTGTATGAACCACTGGTCGCATCCAATTAGATGTGAAAAAGAAAGGAAACACAGCAAGTGTGGAACAAAGATGTACTAACACAAGTTTGTTTGATCATTCGGCAGTGTCAGCTATCTGCACGTTTAGGATGTAAATCTAAATCTGTGCAAAATCATGTCTGTCTCAAGCAAATTGTACTGCCTGCATGTGATAATGGTTTTATTTGCTGAAATGTAAATATGATTGTAAATGTACTAAATAAAGACTGTATTGTTCAATATTATGATTAGATTCTCCACTTCACATACCTTTTACCTTGGAATTCATGAGTCATGTTTGACAACGAAAATCACATGGCCACACATCTTAGTGTGTCTGTATATATTTCTAATGGTCACTGTGGAAGCTTATGTGAGGAAACTAAAGCCCATAATCCAGCATGTGCCTTGTACCTCAGCAGTGTCAGACCCTTCAGTAAGAATGGGAGACAAGAGTGAACGGGGATGAAAAATTCACTGCTACTTTTGTATGTAACGTTAGAGATACTATCTGCAATGTTTTAGTTGCCTGTTTAGATGTGAACAGAACTTCTTGCATGCACTAGTTCTAGTTTACACTGCATGTTACTACTGCCTACTTTAAAGTTATAATTTCTCACGTTACCCATGTTTATGAACGGTGAGTTTACTGAATATAGAGATTTAGGGAACATTAAGTAGTTATTAGTACTAGGAACCAATTATGTCATGAGAACTGTGTCTCAACAAACAAGGACCATGTTTCCGACGGACAACAACAAAACGGTCCAGCTGAGTGCCAACTGTGTAGTGCATATAGGTCGTAACTTAATAAAGTTGGGGATTTAAATACATTTTCTTTCGGACCCTTGTGGTTGAAGGGTCTCAGTAGACGGTTAAATGTCTGATGCATCAGGTAGGAAAGAAATTGAGTTACAACTTTGACAGTCAGACGGTGCTACACCCCACTAGCTAGCTAGTTTAGCTAACTAACGTTATGTAGCTAGCTAACAGCTCATCTACTCGAAGAAACATTTGTCGAGGCAGAGTTTGACATGGTATTTAATTTTGCATTTATAGAACTTCCTAAAAAAGAAGAAAAGGAGGAGGAGGTTACACCTGAACCAGAGGTAAGAAAAATAGTTTAACGTCATCTGCAGTTGCGAGATCTCGTTATTGTTATCGTTACTCAGCCGATTTTCAACTTTGTTATAGCCTATTCAAACAATGCAGTGGTCTGTCATGGTCTGACTGACTTACGCAGATCTCGAGGGAAGAAAGCAGCCATTCGCAATAGGTTTACTGCTAGTAGAATCACTGGTTTTAATGTCTTTTGTAGGAGCAATCGGACGACAGCAGTGGGGAAGAGGCTACAGGAGACACAGAGAGTATGTGGAAACAATGGCATATCTAGAACATGACAGTGGAGGGGTGCAAAAAAAGTTCTACTCTTTAATTGATGCATTTGGTGGTACATTATTAAACTTTTGTTGTATGTAATGTGTCTCATATACCTACCATACCGCATAATGTACTGCGCATGCGCTCATTTATTTAATGTCTATTTTTTTTAAATTGAATTATCAAATAATGATTTTATCTGCAATGCGTAGTGTTGTGTTAATTCTTAAACGTATTGTCATCGTCTGGTTCTCCTCTGTGTTCCTGTCAGTGGACTTCCTGCGGAACCTCTTCTCCAGCACCCTTGGTCTTGGCTCGGCAGACAAAGTTCTGGATGAGCTGACTCTGGACGCAGTGGCACGATATATAAACAGCGGAAAATGTGAGTCTTTATTTGCAAAGTCAGTTCATCCATCATGGCTGATAGTGGATTGATTTACTGCTTACAAGCCTGTTATCATAAAGCACTTATTATTTATTTAAGTCAGACATTTCTTCAACCACTCAGGTAAAAACATAATCTGCATGGTTGGAGCAGGAATATCCACATGTGAGTGTCTCAGTTTTAATATCACTGAATAAATATTTAAAGTATCAAACGACTTTCAATAATTGTAGTTTTATATTTTTGTTTGTTTGATTTTTAATCTAACCTCAACACCATCTCCACCCACAGCTGCTGGGATCCCTGATTTCCGTTCACCAGGAACTGGCCTGTATGCAAACCTGCAAAAATATGACCTGCCTTACCCAGAGGCCATCTTCCAGATAGATTACTTTAAGGTCTGTGAAAGATTGCTTTGTTTGAAAGTTTGAAGAATAACATACTAGAGTATATAGCCGTTTTCTCAGGATCAACAGTTTTGACACATTATCAATATATTATTTTTGAACCTTACTTATATCCTGACTAATAAAAGATTTTGCTAATTCAATTCAATTTCAATTCAGTTAAGAAGCTGAGAAGGCAAGTATCTTGGATTTCTGTTTTGCTGTAGTGTAATGCCCAGACTATGCCAATTTTAGGTTGTCACTTTTAAGGAAAGGCTCTGAAAGTCATTGACACGGTCAAGTTAGAGTGTTGGGACCTTTACCTAAACTCAAAAACGAAAACAAAGCACACTAAACCTCACGCCATTTTCAATCAGATGGACCACTATACTATGACTATGACTCCTGTTTTATGATTTTAGGGAGTGCTTACTCCACTTTTTACTGTTGCTTTAATAAAATGCAACATTTCTCTCCTTCTATCTCAGAAACATCCAGAACCTTTCTTCGCCTTGGCCAAGGAGCTTTACCCAGGACAGTTTAAGGTACATAACACTTGTTGCTGCCTCATATTAATCGTTGGAAACGGTATGAAATGAAAAATACATCATCATAACATTCAAGCATAAAATGTAACTTCAGAAAACAATCAACTAGGGCTGCCACCTCTTAGTCGATTATTCAACTAATCGGTCGTTTTGGTCTTAGTCGACTAAGATTTCTTTAGTCGATTAGTCATTTGTTATGCTTATTCATGCTTAATTACTTATTTCCAAGAAACTTCTGAGCACATGTATGGTAAGCACAAGATTTAAAGTGGTGCTTTTGCAGGATTAATTGTGGAGAAACTCAGTTTTACAGATGGTTAATTAACTACATTTATATTGTGCTTTTCTAGTCTTAACCACCTCTCAAAACCACCTCAAAGCGCACAGCTCTGTCAATTAAATCAACTAATCAATTAGTCGACAAAATCCTATAAGTGTTAGTCGACTAAGAACTTCTTTAGTCCAGGACAGCCCTACAATCAACTGCCTTACAGGTGCTTGTTCTCTTGTGGTTTATTTTTTAATCGGCGTTTAGCCGACAATCTGTCACTACTTCATGAAGCTGCTGAAGGACAAGGGGCACCTGAGACGCTGCTACACACAGGTAGGAAAACCCCAGCTAGACTCTCCACTTCACATACTGTACACTGAGTCTTTCTATTTTTGTATTAACATTGACGTGTGTTCTTTTAGAACATTGACACCCTGGAGCGTGTGGCCGGGCTCGAGGGAGAGGATCTAATTGAAGCTCATGGAACGTTCTACACGTCTCACTGTGTCAGCTTCTGTTGCCGCAAGGAGTATAACCTGGACTGGATGAAAGGTGCCTTTTGAGAGCCTTGGATTGTTGATAATTTCAGCCATTTAGGACCTAAAACTCCTCCCTCTGCTTTGTAGATAAAATATTTTCTGATGACATTCCCCGATGTGACAAGTGCAAAAGTTTGGTGAAGCCAGGTTAGTGGATCTTTGTCTCTCATTGTTTATTTTTAGTCCAATGTAATTTTTGTACTCATTCCTCTTCAAAGCTGTGTCTCAGAATCTCTTTGTACCTCTGTGTCCCTTGCTTCTCTTCTTCCAGATATCGTTTTCTTTGGAGAGAATCTACCTGTCCGGTTCTTCACTTCAATGAAGATGGTGAGCACCTGGTGGTGGTTTGCAAGCGTTTGAAGAGAATATGAATATAAATAAACTCTTTTCACTGTCTTTATCAACCTGACAGGACTTTCCCTGCTGCGATCTTCTCATCGTCATGGGGACGTCCCTGCAGGTCCAACCGTTTGCAGGTCTAGTCGGCAGGTATTGCAGATCAAGTTTCATATTCCTGAAAACTATTGCTGAGCACAGACACTGCTGCAGTAAGAATCTGGCAGTATACTGCAGTCTAGCAGCCAGCCAGGGAGACTGTCATGCATTATGAAAGATTCCAGCAATAGTCTGTTTCTGAGGAAGATGCTACGGGCACACTCACCCACATGTTGGAGTTTATTGTAGATTGTTCTCGTTATTAAGATATTGTTTAAATAATGGTTTGTCCGCCCTTTCTTTTTGTTCTCTCCTGTGTTTCTTTGTCATTTAGGGTTTCAAAAAGTTGCCCCAGACTGCTTATTAATATGGAGAAGGCAGGGCAGGTGAGCCTTCACCCCTCCATTAACCGTTTACTGCCTTTATCCACACTCTTTTTCTGTCATACATGTTTTTCTTGGATTCTCTGTGCAGCACGTGTGTGTTTGTCTGTGCAGGCTGATCCTCTGTTTGGGTTGTTGGGTTTTGGAGGAGGAATGGACTTTGACTCAGACAAGGCGTACAGGTGATACAGAGATGCTGCTTCTTCTTCTCTCCAGATGTTTTACTATATTACCTTTATCCTCCCATTACACCCACATTGTATCTTATGTGGAATTAATATCTGAATTAATCCAATAGAGGTGTGCCAGTCCAATATCCAGTGTAGTATGTTAGTCAAATAAATTGGATCAGAAAATGGGGGAGAAAAGGTTTTTGGACACGTGCATGCACTGTACTCTGTTCGGTTAAAACGTCCATTATAAAGTTGCACCACTACGAGTTAAACCCACTACGACAGTTGTTGTAATATTTGTATGTGGATCAGTACTGGAACTGAAGAGGTATAATGGAGCCATGTCCATGTTCTAACACCAGTGTCGTTTTTTTTCCCTCTCTCCAGAGATGTAGCTCACATCAGTACATGTGATGAGGGCTGTTTGGCTCTAGCTGAGCTGTTGGGATGGAAGGTAAGTTACACTATCATCTTCCATAGATCCTGGGCTCATTTAAGGTTGTATTTCTTCTTTGAGCACATTCAGTTAACCACAGAACAATCAAACACAGTACTGAGGATAAATGGCCTTGGACCATAGCGCAATATTAATACTATAATCACTTCAGTCAGGAGGAAATTAGGCCAATGTAACCACTGCTGTAATTCAAACACAATATACTATCACTGTTTCCCTCATAGGGGTCATTACAGTTTCAAATTAACTCATTTGTGATGGTATGTTTCTATTGTATTAGGTGTTCTACCTCTCTCTCTCATTCCATTTCATTTAACAAGTAGTTTGCTCATATGTCAGTTACACAGTATTGTACTCTCCATGTAGGATTAAAGGAAAAGTTAGACATTGTAAGAAATAAAAGGTTTGTTTAATCTGCAGAGAATCATTAAAACCACAATTTATAGTTTTAGGGGGAGTTACGTGTTCTGTTTCTGGGTGAAAACAGCTGGGCTTAACGACTTTCCCGGAGTTGTGCTCTTGTTGTGTTGTTGCCAAATAACCAGCTACAATGCTGCACCACGTAACCACAAAATGTTGTTTTTACATTACTGTTTGTGGGTGAATTACACAAACAAGATACAGTGTGTTAATCGGTGAGCTTAAGCGATATTGATAGGTGGTAGTTTTAACTCTAGAGAGAGCCCGGCTAGTTGTCTTTCCAGTCTTTCTGCTAAGCTTAGCTAAACACCGGCTTGCTTTAGTTTTATATTACACGTACAAACACCTTTTAAGGTTCATTGAACATTAATGAGCTTGGGCAGAATATCTACTTATTGGCCATATCAGTAGCTCTCATCTATAAATATCTGTATGGATCCTCACTGATATGCCTAAATAGTGAACCTGCGGTAATTTTGTCCGTATTGAACTGCAGCAGAAGCAAAAGAAAAAGGGGAGCGTCTGTGTAACCTATTTATGATTCTCCTGTGTGATGTTGTGGTCGCAAGTCAACACCGTGGACCGACTTCTCTTATTGAACACAAAGAGCATGCTGTTTTTCTCTAATTTTCTTTCAGTCACCGTTTGTTCACCAGACTCCTCTGTGTCTCAGTGCATTAGTCGTGTTAAATCCCTTGTCTGTGTGCTTCCACTTCTCTCCAGGAGGAGCTTGAAGAGTTGGTGAAGCAGGAGCATGCCAGGATTGACAGTCAGGACAAGAAAGAGAAGGCCAGTGGGAGCAAAGGAGCAGCAGCCAAGGCCAGCTCTGCATCGGTAGCACCAGAGCCAGAAAAGGAAGAGTAACTTATTAAAAAGCTCCTTTTCTAAAGAAACGCTAATGTAGTGATGTTCCTGTTTGGAGTTGGCCCTTAAAGGGAGATGATGATACCAGGGTTTTTGCTTGGAAGTGAAGCTTCGACGGCTGCGGGCCTTTCATTCTCCTAAACAATCTCACAGGTTATGCTTCTGCTCATTTGCTCTTTACGGATATTAATCTACTTTGCTAATTTGTTTTTTCATTAGCTCACATCTGTCTCAGCTGTGTATTTATTTCTGAGGAAATTAACTGGGCAGAGTTCTTCAAGGATGTTTACAGATCTCACAGAGCTTGGGAGGTGGTAAATATCTCTTAAACCCCGGCAGTGTGATTATGAGTTTGCTGAATTATAGAACAACCTACTATATTGTCTCCAAACCGAATGATGAACACATCTGATTGTGTGATTTGGGCCAAGCCACTTCAACTCTCTTCACTTCTTTGAGTTGTTGATTTCAGTTTAAGCTCCCTCAAATGATAACGAGGCTATTGTATATTTCCCCCCAAGCCGAAATCTGTTGGTCTGATTGGTCATTGACCTCTTCAAGGTATCACATTTAGCACAAATTGAATTTCCTGATAGGAGAGCTAAGGTAGTTTTTAAATGTAACAGTAGGATAGTTTGTTAATTGGAACTTTTAAAACATTTAAAATTAACACAGTTTTTCACATTAACCTTCTGCTCTGGTTGGCTTTGATTTATTATTATTAATATTATTATTATTATTTTAACTGTGTTAATGAGGCAAGTTGTGTTTTTTTAATCTTATGGAACAACAAACTGTACATGGTGCACAACATAACAGTAACTTTGCTCACTCCACAGGCAGGACCTTAGTTGATTTTGCTGTTTAATTTTTTTTGGATAGTCAAAGTGCTGAAGAAACACAAGAAGGTTAAACTGACAAGAATTCTAAAATAAGGTGTAATTCGGTTCAAGAAGTAGTTTTTAATAGGATACTTTTGGGTTATCTAAAATAGCATGAATTGTTGCATCATGAAATACAGGGGGTGGACACGGTTACATTATTATCTATACCAAATAATGGAAACCCATACAAAAATTTTGCAATAAATTTGACCTTTGTTAAGTTGATAATGTTCAATTCTTTTGTCTGTGTCAGAGGAGCTGATTGAACTCTATGGTCATTTATGTTAGGCCGTTAGTAGCGAATCCTAGTTATTCATGTTTGTAGAATATAGAAAGTCATTGCACACTGGATTTTAATAAACTATGCCAACATTTGCCGCTAGAGTTGCTCAAAACTACAGTGATAAAAGTGTGCTTGCCTTCAGCTCCTAGTTGCTAAGAATTGTCTTCCAATATTAAGATATCTTTAAAAAGCAGAGATCTATTAAAACATTGGTCATCACCTTCATACAGATTGTGTTGAGATTGTGTTGGCAGGAAAGGGTTGGAACAGAAAGCGTGGCCGTGCTGTAAAAGTATTCTTGCCACGGAAATGTGGACCAATAAACAACACCTCTGTATGTGGTTTCTGTGAAATGCTGGAGTGTTGGACAGCCAGCAAACCAACCTGCGTGTATGTGAGATAAAAACTACACGAAACCCCCATTCTGTCTCTCTCAACTATATTTTGAGTATATTAACCTCTATGACTGATGTATTCATCTGTGTGTACATTTCTCCCACAGCTGCAAGATAAAAAAAAAATCTGTAACACTTTAAGAACACAGATAATCTCTAGTTGTGTTGAAGTATTTTCAACCCAGGGACTACAGGTGGAAATTAGCAACTGTTGCTATAACCTGGCCCAAGACATATTCTCTTGTTTAACAAGTTTAATGTTTATTTGTGCATTGTCCCTATTTCAAATAAATCAATTTCCAGAAGCATTATCTTTTCTCATCCATTCATCATCTCTGAGCAGAAGACACAGACAGTGCTAAAAGAGAGAAAAAAATAAGCATTTGTAGCTCTTTTAGAGAACATGCATCTTTTCACTGCGCACAGAGCTGGGTTAACCACATGCAGACTTTGAGGGGAGGTGACAGCGAAGAAGGTGCAGTGATGAAAATTGAAAGTGTATTAAATTCCAGCATGTACAGGAGACAGAAGAACGTGGCAGCTGTTCGACAGTTACATGCATTTTGAAATATTCTGCACATTACAGCAGAAAACTTCTTAAGGATGTGTTTCTGAGTGTGAGCTTCCTATTTTAGCCCTGTTGGCGTCTTGAGCTCTTAAGCAACATCTTGCAGAAAAGAAAAGTTCAAGAGAGCGACAATTGCAACATGCGGAGAAATTTGCCAATAGTATAGAGGAGAAAAGCAGCCTAACGCATGTAAGTATCAGCCATTTTAATACCACAATAAGCTCGTAGAGTGTCTGACTATTGAAAATGAATGCTCAAAAAGACAAATCTTTCATGAAACTCAACACTTTATTGTAATTTTAATCTTGATTTTGGGAAAGTTGTCTACATGTGACTGACATACTAATGTGTTGTTCATTTACATGGATGCAGACGATTGTACATGCACACAGACGTGTCCATATGTGCGCGTCCAGGGCAATTCACAGTCCAGTTAATGGGACGACAGCCATCCCGTGGAGGAGCAGCAGGAAGAGACTGTCGCTGCTGGAGCAGCTGAGGGGCTGTCAGGAGGCCTGGTGCCCCGGGGCCCCCTGGGATAGAGAGGGGGCCCACGCTGCTATCTGTGGAACACCTGCTGGGGTGAGCTGTCCTCCTCACTGCAAAAATCTGTGATTCTAAGAGTCTTACCTTTTGTTATGTAATGCAACACCCGTCTTCAGTGTGATGGTAAATTAAATCTAATGCAGAGAGAATTCATTGGAGTGAGTCAGATCACTGACTATTTAAGAAAATTCTTAGCATTTTAAAACTTTTGAAATGCCCTTTACACTTAAAAATCCATAAGATGAATTAACTAGTTAATGGAATATAAATATTGACCTCAAGAGATAATATGTACTCCAAAAAATTTGTAATTCCACTATTTGGAAAAAAACTGAAACCTCCATACTGGTTATATTTTTATGCAATGCAATAAGTCCCAAATTTTAGATTTTGCCTGAAGCATACAGTATTATTGTGACAAAAATCCCAAACCTGCAAAGCTGATCCTAAATATGCTGTCAGACTTTGTCCACTCGCTCTATTTGTCATACAACAAACAAGTGGTGAAATAATTTATTTGTTAAACATTTACTTATAGTCTTCTTTCTCTGCGCAACTTTCCTGTTCATGTTTTTAAGCAAATTTTAGAGGAATTTAATTTGTTTGTGTCCATCTAGCTCCATTTCTGATTATCTTTTTACTTTCTCCATCTCTTCGATGTCCTCCTACTGTTCCACTCATTTTTATGTAACCTTATCAGTAGCATCCTATCAACTCTTGGTTAGTTTACTGCTCATCCAGTCATCCAGTATGAAACTGCGTAGCTTAAAACTGGGTCTCAAGCGAAAGCAAAGCAAAACATAGTTTGTCTGCATGCTTTACTGAAATGTATTCTTAGCCCATGTGAACACTGACATGCACATCTTTACAACACGAAAGTAGTTCCTTTTTCTCTTTGACATCTGATAACACAAACGAGCGTTGTTTTTTTTTGTGGCTGAATGCAGAAGTAGTGTCGAATAAAAGGGTGTGCAAATGAGGAAATAACATTAAGAAAATGGATACATCAACAGCAACGAGAGATTGTGAGCAGGACCGAAAATTGTAGTAAAGGGCATGTTTGAAAGAGTGACATATTAAATAATTACCCAGAAATGCAAAGGCTTAATGGAGGAGACTACGTAGTCATTGACACGTGAGTATGTGTTCATAGGGAAGTATAAGAGTTTTTTTACTGCAAAAGACAGTTTTATCAATTTGCATAACAGTGTAAAACAAAATTTGTTAATCTATGCTTGAATGGTTTATTAGTACGCCTTCCTATAAATCAGATGCATGAATGACTAAATGTTGCCTTTATGAATCATGAACCAACAGAGTAATTGCTCATATAACATATCTACTGCCCTACTGCCTGGCTGTATATGTGCTCAAAGTGGGGTGACTTGCAGTGAACATGTCTATTTCTGTGCACAGAGAATGATAGCCACTTCCTGTGTGTGTGTGTGTGTGTGTGTGTGTGTGTGTGTGTGTGTGTGTGTGTGTGTGTGTGTGTGTGTGTGTGTGTGTGTGTGTGTGTGTGTGTGTGTGTGTGTGTGTGTGTGTGTGTGTGTGTGTGTGTGTGTGTGTGTGTGTGTGTGCGCGCGCGCGCTGAATTCAGTTGTGGTGATGTAATGGCATGACTGAGCTGTTGGTTTTATGTACCTGGGGTTGCATATGCTTTGTTTTACCCAAGTTAATTATGTCTCAACCAACTGTGTTCTCTTTTAGTCACTGTTTCCAAATAAGGCAATGTGATCAGACCTATAGTCTCTACAAACAGAACATATATGCAGTAAAGCAAAGTTCAATGTCTTAACTAAGTTCAACAGAAAAGTACAGTATGTTATGAATAAATCCACTTTTTTATCTTAAGCAACAAAACACACATTAAGAATTTAAAACCTCAGCTACTCAATCAACTCACTGACTTTGATTTAAATGTTGCTAAACACTGATTAGTGCATGGAAATAAGTGACATTACCTTGTTCCAACGGAGCCCTACCTTCTTCGAGCCAGTGAAAACTTCAAATACAAAACACAAAATACAGAAATCTTTTGTGTGAAATAACCAAAAGTTTTTTAACTGGTAAAAACTTGCACCCCATTATTCATAGCAAGAAGAGGGGAAAAAATGTTTTATAGGGCCTTGATTCAAAAATTATTTCTCAATGTACAATTGGTAGCCCCTAATGTGTAAGGAATATTCTCAAATGTATTCCAAATAAAGCTACAGAATGACAACTATGTCTACAGCACTGCATTAGTCAGGCCTTTATGATCGATGATCCCCTGGCTGAAACCATCCCTATGGTCAACCATGGCAGTTATGTATTTCAGTAATGTTAGGTGACGCTGGACAGAGCTGAGCTGAGCCATAAAGAAAATCTTTTCCACGACACGCGACCAAAGAGTTTTCGACCAAAGTTTCAGAGCTTTACTCGATGTCTACTTACTGGCAAGCTTTTTTTCATAGCTTTCAATTGTATCATGGTTTTCATCAGCAGATGGAATTGAGGATGGATCAAATCCTGCTGTGAAAAGGAACTTAAAGCTGCCATTACTGCCATTGACAAAAGCTTTGAATGTGTGGAAATGTAAAGGTGAGGAGTCCTGAGCTGCTGTGGGTCCACACACAGATCTTATTAACTAGCCTCCATAGAGTTATATCAGCTTTATGAGTGGGCAAACAGATCTGAAGCACTTATCAGGAAATTTGCCGTTTACTCGACGATTAGTGTGCTTACAACCTGTCATTTTCAAGATCAAATCAATCCAGTCCTATCATAGAAACACTGACTAAGTGTGGACTCTTTACCACTCTGTTGGAAATTCAGCTGTCTGTCATTAGTCAGTAGTGTTTCTCTCTTTCCTGCTTTGTTGCCATGGTGTCATACCGTGTCTGAGCATTTGAAAGAAAACATCATCCTGCTTGACAAGCTTGCGTAACACTTCAGATACTGAAATGAGTCATTTGTGTGTCTCCCTCTAGAGTTTCCTGGTTGTGCGAGACTCTGCGACCTCTCAGCCCAGCCTGCTGTGTGTGTCTGCTGGAGGAGAACATGAAGCAGTTGTTGATTATAATATCACAAGCACAGGCACAGGTATGGACCAACTGCATGCAAACACAAACATCATTTTATAAATCATTACATCTACCGAAACTAAAAGATTAGACTAATAAGCGGTTCCAATCTGTAGTTGTGCTTTCTGCTGTTGAAATTACTGTTAGTTTGCTAACAGTAATTACCTGGCAAACCTGACAAAGTTAAGAACAGGTGCAGTCGTCAAACAGGCTCTCAAACGGTTTCCTTAACTGTGAACCCCCTTCTGGTAACTTACTAACTGATACCCGTTAGTGCTTCTTTAACTAGCTGCATGCCATGTAGCTAAAATCCCAAGCTGAAGAGACATTATCACCTCTGTAACAACCTGCTCAGCATTGGAAACCCCACAGTATCAGAAAGTAACAGACCTAGTGTGAAGATGGAAGTGATGTTTTTTCTTTAGAAGTTTCCTCTCAGCCTTACTGGTTCAAGCTTCGGTGTGTTTTCCAGGAATATACTTTTTTGACAGAACAAGACACTAACTCTGCCTACTCTTTCTCTGTTTCTCGTGTCAGTCTTCCAGCTGTCTGACTCTCGTCTGTCTTTCTCTGACTTGGCTCAGCTCGTGCTCTTCTACTCTCTTACCAGGTAAGAAACTGTTGCATCACTGGTGCCTTTTTATTTGTTGTGTGTGATTGAACTTCAATTTGAACTTGGGCTTCTCTAATAGTTTATTAGCTGTATATATGGCACCAAAATTGCTATGATTATCTGTTTTTTTTTCTGTTTTCTAGTGCTAACCATGTAAACATCCTAACTCCATACTAACTTTTAGATTTTTGTATTTTAAATTCTGTTGAAAAGCCTAATCAGCCAATGCTTTGAACAAACAAACACTGACAAAACTATGGCCCTCTTGGTTTAGTCTGTTTAACAAATTAATTTTATCCCTGTCATCTCTTCCTGTGCATCAGGGATGTTTTGGCTGTCTGTCTTTTCATTCCTCGCTGGATCTACAGTGTAACTGAGAGGTCCAAAGATAATCTTGCTCAACTTGAACCCAGTGAGTCATTTCATCTCTGTGACTTTCTGTCTCATATCGTCTCGCAGAAGCTACGTCAGAAACACAAAACCAGAAAGATATTTTAAAGAACTGTCTTATTTATAATACCTCTCTAATGCAGATACTTGGCTCTGCACACCGCCTGGCCAACACACAACAGATGAAATGAACCAGAGGGAGCCAAGCAACGTAGTGTGCTCCATACAGGTATTTTGTGTGTGTGTGTGTGTGTGTGTGTGTGTGTGTGTGTGTGTGTGTGTGTGTGTGTGTGTGTGTGTGTGTGTGTGTGTACAAGTACAGGTGATGGTAACAACTTCCTTATTTACTTGTGTTTGCAATTAAAGCAGCATGTGTCTCAATACCTTAAAGCTGCACTGATCAACATTTTTATATTAATGATGGATCAAATTAATGTGTGTAATATGGAGACCAAAAAACAGAGCTGAGCTAGAATAGAATGTTGGACATGCACTCACCAGGTGGCCAGAAACAGGACCTTATAAAGTGATTATATATTAATGTTGTGCTTACTTGTTAATATGGATCCCACACAACTTTTAGGTAAGTCCCACCCTACGAAGCAGCCCGATTGGTTGGGATTAGGCATTGACCTTGAGTAGTTAAGGTTAGGATAGCCGGTCAGGGGATAGGACCTGAACAAATCGGGTTCCGTTACCTTGTGTAAGCATGGATGCCTGGCCAATAGTAGCGTGTGAATGCTATTGAACGGCGGGTCTTCCCTAGAAGTTGCGTGGGTTCCATGATAACGCTGCGTTTACAGCTTGTTCCGCTGCACACAAGTGGCCAAAAAATCTATTAACTAAGCTTTAAAGTAGAGGCTTGCAGTGAGTAAAAGCCTAAAAGCCTATTTTATGCCTACTTTCTGGTGAGCTGTGTGTCACAGCATCCTATTTCTTCACTGTGTATGTGTGTGTGTTTCCGCAGCTGACATCCACCAACGGGGCGTTGTGTATCATCAATCCTCTCTACCTTCATGAACATGGAGATGACTGGCTGACCCACAGGGCGAGTGCTGTGCAGCGCGCCACACAGCCATCAAATTACAGACAAGAGCGACGCCTCAGCAGCACCAGAACATGGGTAGGGGCAGGATTAACAAGTAAACGAGCCATCTCTTTGGACCAGGAACCCTCCAGTATGGAGAGTTCTGGTGAGTACTTGTTATTTGCTGCTCTGGACTATCTCTTGGCTGGGCGCTCCCTAATTTGATGTTTTTACATTTTTGTTTGAGTATAAATTCTACATAAAAACCTGTTAATTAGTAAAGCTTGTACTGTAGGTGGTAGATGGCCTTTGATACCTTTGGACAGAGTCCGACTATCTATTTCCCCCTGCTTTCAGTGTTTAAGCTAAGCTAATTGTCTTCTGCACACCACCTGTTCAGTAAGCTGTAGCTTCATATTTAGCATACAGACTTGAGCTTTTCTTATCTAACTTTCCCAAAATGTTGAACCATTCCTTTAAAAGGGACAATTTTTTCAGTTTAAAGTCTTTTTTTCAATGCATAAATCTCATAGATGGATATCTTAAAACCTAAGCAGATTAAAACTGTCTATCTACTAGGGGTAAGTGAAGTGTCATTTCTCTGAAGTGACCCTCTAAACACAAGGCAAGGCAAACTCACACGCAATTTCACACACTCAATTTGAAACTATGTGGGGAATTGTGATTGTGGTAAAAGTGGGTTATCTAAGCTGCTTTTTAAAGTGGGTTCAGTTAAATGTATTGCCAAAATGGTGTTCATAATCCATATTTTCCTTGCCCAGGTCTAACGAGAGCCAAGTCAGCGGATTTACCACGTTGCCCCACAACCCCGTCAACACCAGCTACTCCAGCAGGGGTGGTTCTCAGGAGACCCAGCAGAGATTCTGCCTCCAGCCCTCCTTACAGAGCGAGCACTGGCAGCCTTTCTTTATTTACTCCATCCAACTCTGAAAGTAAAAGTTGTGGAGCGTTTGAGCCGCAGCACCATGGCAGCCCAGTGCTTCAGTCTCCTTACAGGGTGTCCTGGATCGAAGATGGAGTCTGGCTGCCCCCGCCCAGGCCTTCCTCTTTGCTCCACCCCCCATCGCTGGAGCTCGACTCGCTGTCCATCAGCAGCATAGAGGAAGAGCAGGAGCCCCAAACGCCCAACCCTACCCCGCACCACCCTTCTGCGCACCGGTTGGCTGACAAAGTCATACATCGTCTCTCAGCGGTGGGTCAAGCTCTCGGTGGGCTGGTAAGTCCGAGGAAGAGACTAATCAATCGTGTGCTGGAGCTGAGCGAGCGGAAAGGCGCAGCGTTTGCGGAGGCTGTGAAAGGATTTGTGGAGATGACGTTGAAGACAGGGGCTGATCCCGAAGGGGTCACAGGGTCAGAGTTCTTACAGCAAGTCAGGTCATCACTCTCGTCACTCAGGGAGACACTGTTGGACTATCCAGAAATCCAGGCAACGTTGGACGGCATCACTGACATAAATGACTCAGAGATTGGTGAGTGAGCTGACGGTGGAGATTGACAACAAATCAATAAAAATGTACATTTCACTAAAGTGTTGACAGAACATGTGTTATTGTTTTGCATCTCAGTAGATCAATTGTTCCTGACCCTTTAATTTCTCCTCACATACTTTTCGACCCTCCTATAGACTCCCTTGTAGAGCTTTCCCTCCACAAGGTGGCTCTGAAGCCCGTCTCCGCACACCTCTACTCCTGCATTCATGTTTCCCGGACTAATGACGGCAGTTTTAAGCGTCTGCAAAGCAACCTGCGCGTGCTGGAAAAAAACGGGGTAGAGCAGTTAGGGGGATCGGCGGGAGTTGGAGTTCCCGACTCTTTGACCCTGGAGCGGATCCAGCAGCGGTGGACTAGTATGCATGAGGCTTACTCCCCAAACAAGAAGGTCCAGATCCTGCTCAAAGTCTGCAAGACCATCTATCACAGCATGAGTGCTAATGCTAGCTCAGGTAGCTTTTTTTTTTTTTTTTAAGAAATTATTACTTTCTTTATTAGTGGCATTTTTTTGTCTGTTAATTATTCTTTAAATTTACATTCTGCTCTCTTTTACTGCAGGTACAGCGTTTGGAGCAGATGATTTCCTGCCCTGCCTGACATGGGTGCTGCTCCGTAGTGACGTGGTCACCTTACACCTGGACACAGACTACATGATGGAGCTGCTGGACCCCACACAGCTACAGGGAGAGGGTAAAGGCAGACACAAGCAAACACACTGTCATGCTCATAAAAATGATAATCATCAACTTATTCTAAACCGCATGAATACTCTTTATATGTAAAAATAACACAAAGTCACACCCACATTTTTCTGGCTATTGCATTGTTTCATCGACCAATGTGTATAATTTAGTGGCATCTAGCAGAGAGGTTGCAACCAACTGACTACCCCTTCCTTGACTCATTTCTTTCCAAGTGTGTAATGGAACCCTACTTACATGATTCTTCAAGGTCCCATGACATGGTGTTCTTTGGATGCTTTTATATAGACCTTAGTGGTCCCCTAATACTGTCTCTGAAGTCTCTTTTCCAAAATTCAGCCTTGGTGCAGAATTACAGCCACCAGAGCCAGTCCCACAATGAGCTTTCCTTAGTATGTGCCATTTCTGTGTCTGTTAGCTATTGAGGAGGAGAGAGTGTGGGGGGGGCAAGGTGGAAGGTGGAGGTGTGGCCTTGACCAACTGCCACTTTGCTCGTTTGAAAGCCATGATGTCTCTCTCTCATGGGTGGGCCAAATTCTCTGGGCGGGCAAAGCAGAGAAAGGGGAGGTAACCTTGCTCCTTATGACCTCATAAGGAGCAAGATTCCAGATCGGCCCATCTGAGCTTTCATTTTCTCAAAGGCAGAGCAGGATACCCAGGGCTCGGTTTAATCCTATCGCCATTTCTAGCCACAGGGGGACCATAGGCAGGCTGGGGGAATGCCTAATAATGTTAAAAAACCTCATAAAGTGACATTTTCATGCCATGGGACCTTTCAGGTAAAAATAACGACAGGCCCACTCTAAAGCCTATGTTTGGTTTGTCAGTTGTGGGTTACAGTAGAAACATGGTGGTGCAACATGTAGAAGTGGTAGAGGACAATCTGCTTCCTAAATATGAAAAACTCATTCTAAGCTAACTCAATTCTGAGTTGTGGTTTTGACTCCAAACTGTGATTATAGAGATGTAGATACTGTTTACAACTACAACTCACAGACCCTCTTCCTTTTTGCATTCCCCATATCAACAGGTGGCTACTACCTTACAACTCTATACGCCTCTCTTTACTACATCAGCAGCTTCCGGCCACGATTGGCTGCTCGTCAGCTCAGTGTCGAAGCCCAACAGTCTCTTAATAAATGGCATCGCAGGCGTACCCTGCACTGCAACCAATCACGGCGCAGCAAGAACCGACGGACCATTCGCAGGCAGGCATGTCGGGAGAGGGGCGCGCAGAGCTTTGAGACAGAAACTGAGGAGAAAGAGAAAAGTGGGAAAGATTGTGATTCTGTTAATAATGACGAGTCACAGCAGCAGAGAGAAAGCTCTGCAGAAGCTCTGCAGCCGCTGAAGGAAGACACAAGCAGAGGACGAGAAGCTGAAGACGAATCACAGATACCCTCTCAAGCGTCAGACTGTAGTCAGCAAGCCGTAACAGGAAGCTAGACTCTATGTGCAGCAGGAGAAGATGACCACAGAGGATTGTAATAGAGAAAAGACGAAGAATGGCCACACATTTTTTTGTCTATATCCACCACGTTCCACTTCCGGGACTGCTCCGTTCCGGCCGGAAATTTCATTGGATGTCCTTCTTTTCGGCCGGATGTCCTTTACCTTCTGCTTTCTTTGTTTTGGCATTTTAAACTTGATTTATGAGGACTATGGTTAACTGCTCCTCAGATCTCTGCATGGTAAATCCAGACAGGACTATCTGTGCAATCTGAGTTTTCTGTTGCATGACTAAAGTGTGTGCTCCGTGCCATTGTCCGTTGGAGGGGCCATCGGCCTTCATTTTGGCCGATTTGACATGTTGAATCGGAGGGCGGGCAGTCGGACTCAATGACCAATCTGATTGGTGGAGTTCTAACCCTTGACTAGCCAATCAGTGCACTTATGTTAGCGTGACGAACGGATCTCAAAATCTGACAAAAATCTTTCAAACTGACCTTTGTCGATTAAAAAAAAACAAAACAGACAGATTCAGCAACTATATGTACGCAGAACGTATGCTCAAGTCGGTGTCGCTTTGGTGTGTTCCGAGGCACTTTTTTGACCTCGTGGAGCCAACTGCTCAGTCCGACTGCCTTTTCTGCCGCCGGCTGGCCATCAGGTTGGTGTGTCAGGGCCTTAAAACAACTTTTGAACGTACACGTTCCACCAAAACAAGTTCCTTCCTTTTCTCAGTGGGTCCAACCGCCAAAAGCTGCCACAAGAACCACCAGCATGTCCCGTCATGCTCCGATTCAACTTCTGTAGTGACCAAAGAAAGCTTTTCATTAGTGTAATTAACACACTGCTTTCGGTTAATTATGAAATTGTGGTCGGGATTTCCCCAGGTGTCCTAAAATAAATCTGAAGGAATAGTTTAAAAGGGGAAAAATATATATATAAATATATATTTCTCAGATGTCCTCTACAGGGGTCAAACAACCTTTAAAAAATTCAAGGAAGCAAAACTCACTGTCACACTGCCCATGCTGAGGCCATAACCTGTGAACACTGCTCTATTTTAAGCGTCATAAGGTTAGAAAGCACTTGCATAAATCAGTTCAAATTTAATGTTATAATTGTAGCTATTGTAAATAAGAAAAGAGCGTATACAAAATGTGTTATTATTATTATATTTATTTGGAAACAAATAAAAGTCAAAATTCATGTTTGGAGGCTATTAGATTTTGTGTGGTGGAATTGGAATTGTTTTATATGCTGATTAACTTATGTCATTTGTGATTTGTAAATATATTAACATAAAAGTAACAATGTGCAAAAAGAGTACATTAATGAAACCAACAAATAGTTTTGGTTGTACGGCTTGCTACCGCTCTCATCAATACCATTTCCAGCAGCAGCTCTATCCCTCTTGTTTAATTGTTATTATAGCAGGTTATTTAACATCATTTAGTACAAAATAGTGTTTTATCGGCTTGATGTGGAGTTCCTCTGACTCCAAAATGGCTGAAAAATCAGTAAATGAAGCTTTTTTGCCTGATCATGGTGCCTTTGTTAAAGTCCTATAAAGCATTTTTCTACAAGAGAATGTCCTTTGTGTTGTTTCTGTTCTTCTTCCCTAACAAGCTCTTTATTATTCCCTACGTCTGAATATAATGCTGTTGAACTGAGTGTATGCCATATATATATATATATATATATATATATATATATATATATATATATATATATATATATATACACACACACACACTGTTTCTTCTTTTAGTTTATCAGGACTTTGCCAAAGCTAAAGACAATTTAACTTAGTGACTCACAAGAAATCCCCAAACATAAATGTGTCTTCCCTTTGAACCACTAGAGGGCAGCATTATACCTCCTGTGAGATGTACAGCTTGTATCCTCTTGTTTTATTACAGTTTGCAGAATATACACAGGTTTGGTTTTTAATTGATGGAACAACGTATCACTGTAACAAGGTCACTATGGTTTTACTATCTAGTAATTGTTGACTCTATTACTCCAACTCTGAGCAAACTCTCTGCTCCTCACCACAGGGCTTCAGGTGCTGCTAGCAAATCACTCCACCCAAGTAGCAGAAGTAGCAGTGCTTCGCCTTTCTGAGAATATAGTTCCCAGTTTGTATACGGTTAGAGGATGGCTGTGTCTCATGTGACCTTGTTATTTGTACACCCTGTGACTATACAAATCACAACATGTAAATAGGAACGTGTTGGTGTTATTTTGTCACTTATTCGGAGCAGTAGGCTAGTTGGAACCTGTTACCTCCAGGATCTGTGCTAGGCTTAGCTAGCGCTGGGGGCATCAGGCAGAGTTACAACACGCACGGAGATAAGAAGGATATGTATCGACTTGTCTAACTCTGGGGGTTACTGTGAATAAGCTAAAGTCCCAATAAGTCAGCGTGTTCCTTTAAATTTGATTAACTGCTGAATAATAAGCACTTTAAGAAGTTGCAGTTGAAGCAACAGTAGAGGTTCAAACACATAAAGGAATTGAGTTAGCCATTGACATTAAAGTGTGTTGAAGTAATGAAGTATAAAAGTAATAAAGTTGAAGCACTTGTAGAAATTGAGTGATTGTTGTAGGGTAAGCGCTTTAAAAGAATTTGAAGTGAAGGAGGTTAAGTAAAAGCTAAGGTAGACATACTTAAAGCAGTTGAAGTGGAAGTTAAAGATGAAGCTGTTTAAAAGGTCGAAGGAGCTGCACACATTAAAACAAATCGGAGTTGGAGAGTGTTTGTTGGAAGTGGAGTAGCAACATTTAAGTGCAACAACTTGCCATTACATCTATTTTACTAGATTATATGTTAATTTTTGGCATTATTTTAGTTTTTAGTTTTATTTCCTATAATAAAGATTTTACATTTTTGTCAGTAATTAGCAGCCTGTAATTCCAAAAATGTTAACAGTAAAGTTAATGAATGCACATACATTGGGCATGTACACATGCAAATAGTTATGCAGGGGGGCTTTATGTAAATGTACGCACAAACACACATGTGCACGCACGCGCACACACACACGCACTTACACACTCATGTACACACACACACATATGGAACTGTATCATCGCTGCATTCTAACTGACCGAGCCAATCAAATTTGCCTAATGAGACATCTGGCATTCTGCCTGCATGTGGATGTCAAGCCTAGAAACAGCTGGGCTTTTACACACACACACACACACACACTTTCTCCTCTCTCACTTTATCAGTGCTGTCAGGTCTGGTGGAAGACTGAGAAGGAAACAGTGATACATGATGGATCACACATTTATTGAACAAACACACACACATACACACACAAACATAGAGCAAAATGTAAGGAAGCCTTGAGGAAGGAGTTGTGGTCAAGACTGTACTGGCCAGTGCATAGTGTCACACACTCATTCTCCCACACACAGTTCTTTCACACGTGATATATTATGCATACATGAGTGTGTGTAACACACTCACCACAGTCATAAATTAGATATATGGCAGCGGTGGCGGCAGTGGAGGAGGGGGTTCGCAAAGAGGAGAAGAGGAGTGTGTGTATTTGTGTGCATGTGAAATGAGGAGGGGGGGGTGGCGCAGATGGCTGTGGCCTGAGGCATTCGAGGTACTGCAGCTAAACATGGAGACTGCAACACACACACACACACACACACACACACACACAGAAGATTAAGTGTTGGGGGCTACTCACACATACAAACACTTCAACATATACTGTATTGAATGACAACAGAGGAAACGAGAAATACAGTGGCACTATTAGTGTCCATATTTAGGAAAAAAAACCTCTTACAACTATTATGAGTCAATAAACTAGTAAAAGACAACAATATGCAGATTTTGGTGAAAAGGATTTTTAAGAAAAGTTAAAAATATTAGAACAAAACAGTGTTTTATTAACGATTGTTGTTGCTCATTTTCAAGGTTGGAATGTAAATAAGTACTCAAGAACCCTATTTACCATATCATGCTTCTTTATACTTCTACTACAATTCAGAGTTAAA
This sequence comes from Perca flavescens, assembly GCF_004354835.1. Lineage (NCBI taxonomy): Eukaryota > Metazoa > Chordata > Actinopteri > Perciformes > Percidae > Perca > Perca flavescens. The sequence continues at coordinate 28,149,636 of NC_041333.1, forward strand.
CATTGTACTTTTTACTTGACTACATTTATTTGACAGCTATAGCTACTGGTTACTTTACATATTAACACATACTACTGTATGAAAAATTGTTATAGATTAAACTACCGGTTCATAAAGTAGTTCAAATAAGCTTGACCTCAACCAGGTACAGTTAAATGCTGCTTACGCATTGACTTATCAGTAATAATAATCAAATAATACAGTATGATATTTAAAATAATAACACTCACAGGAGCCATTACTCTAAATTATGAGTATTTTTATGTTTGATAATAATGCCTGTTACTAGCTTACATAAGTTTCAATGCAGCACTTTTATCATATTTTCATATCATTTCGATTTTATTATAGCCCAATATCAGAAATTTGCCTCAAAGGGCTTTATAGTCTGTATGGCAGTATTTAAATAAATTACATACTTCAGTACTTTCTCCACCACTGCTCATCTTGTATTACTTTCTTTTAGTACTAGAGGTAAAGTACATTCACATCTTATAAACTAACATCGGACTATGAAAATTAATATCAGTAATTGAAAGTATTTTAGCATAGCTTTTTTCTGAAAACTTAAAGAAAATGTAACCATTACAAACACATTATTAGACATAAAATAACAACACTAAATGTACTTGTATGTCATGTTAAATCTGTACTTTTTTTTGGGCATATTCTATTGCCTGGTTTCAATAATTATCATACCCTCACATTGTGCTTAAAATGCCCTAAAGATGCCTTGCAGTGCTTTACTTTCAGCTCCGTAATGGTCCTAAATCAGGTTGAATGAGTGGAATTTCACTGCGTCTTCGCTGTGCTGCCCAGCCTTGTCCTCATCTGTCACTCGTCCCCTGTGATACATGTAAGTGTCTTTGTCTTTACTGTGGCCTTTCAGAGGCTGTCTCCCTCCAACAGCTTGCCTCTGTCACGGCTCATTCACACACTACAACACAATACAACTTTTGCCCATTCTCTTTCTCTTTTTAACCGTCCTGGTCCTTTTTCATTCCTGCTCTCTGTCATTCAGTTCCTCTCCTGCTCTTCCTCCTTTCCTCGCTGCATTCCCCCATTCCTTTCTCTTTCCTTCCCCCTCCTTCTCTTTAACTCCCTCCCTCTCTCCCCCTTGTCTGAAGTCTGACAGGTGTGTAATTGAATGATTAACGACCACCACAGAAACCCCCTCCCACAGACACACACTTAATGTTAAAATGGAATTGTACATATTTATGCACACACAAACACATATGCATGCGCTGACACACGCTGGCGTACATATTTTTTTACACATGTGTGTTCATTTAGCTTCAATAGCCCAAATGGTCAAATTCAAACCAGTGGGAGTCTTGAAATGATGGAGACATTATAAGGAGTGAAGCAATACACTGAGTGCAATATGTATGATCCTGCACAGGGCCAGTGCTGGGCTGCAATGGAACTCATTGGAAATGGCACTGTTGTCATTTATACAAAATGTTTCAACTTATGTGTGAATTGTTATTCACTACAGTACTTTTCTCAAAATTCAGCCAAAACTTTACACCTCTGATTTGTGAAGTTGTAAGGCTATATTCTCTTCTAACCACAGTACACAAACATTGAAACAGTGCATTTGAACACATTCAAGGACGCTCTCCCATCTGTTTTCCTCTCTTCTCTTCATTTGTCAACGTAAAGGCAGATTTTATGCAGTGTAATTCCCACCGTCTAATGGAGTGTTGGTGAGAGAGAAGGCAATCTACCTGAACCAATCATAAGCTGAGGCTATGACTGTGAATGATACTGTGTCAGAGAGAGCTGTACATTGATGTATGAATAAAGTATGTGTTGTTAATTTTTCTGCGGGGATCTCTGTCTGTGTTGCGATGTTGCAGGATCATACATTATCGTTGTTTTCAAATAGCTGGAGAGAAAATAATTCTTTTGAGAGTCGCGATATTCATAAATTATGAATGGAGTGCACCGTTATACAGTAGATCAACAGGTTCCGTTGTTGTAGGAACAAAAAAATCTGTGTATATGAAGTAGAGCCTGACTGATCCTGGCCGATACAGAGAACTACTGACTAGTGGTTCAAGTCACTGTTGAACTTTTCTATATTGAACCAAGACCAATTTATCCCGCAACCAAGTTTTATGAGTGCCTAAACAGAACAAAATCACATCAGAAGAATAAAATCACAATGCTGTACCTGTATGAATGGATATATTGTCAGTAAACATTTTACTGATACATTGAGGATCAACATTTTGCGACTTGGCAGATACATCCATTGAAAACATTTCCTCATTATGCTGATTTTTTTTTTTTTAAATCTGGGTGGCATTACTTTTTTTTTTTTTTTTGATTGTCACTAAAACTAGTGCGACTAAAAATATAATGTCTATGGCAATGTCTCTAGGTCGATTGAAATATCTCACTAACTGATGATGAAGATGTATTGCCATGACATTTTTTCATAGTCTTCAGAGGATAAACTCTACTGACTTTTTATCTAGCACCACCATGAGGTTGACATTTGTAATATTGAGAGGAATGTTTTGAATACTATTAGGTGAATTGCTATGCAATTTGGTACACACATTCATGTTCCCCGCAGGATGAATTTCAATAACATCAGCATGTTGGCATTGCCATTGTGTTGCACAGAAAAAAATCACTAGATTTTATGTACATTTTGCTTGTTTGTCTTTTTTATGATCTGAGGAAAGATTTTAAGTGACTCAGGTTTTAGAAGAGATGGCAGAATGTTGGTCTAAAGCAACATACTTAACATAACATGAATTATGGACAGTGTGACCACATTTTTATTCCTAAGAATTAGTATTTATTCGTTTTACCACATCATGAAAAATAAAATCTACCAATGTTGTCCCACAAAGAGCTTTGTGGTAAACCAGAGTTCACCTTCCAATGGTCAACGGTTTACTGATGCAGAAACAGTTTACATCAAAACAAACGTTGCACTGATTTACAAGACGTGCTACATGTTGTGATAAAAGAGGGAGGTGGAGAGTAAAAGTGAGGTGATCATCCTGACCAACATGCGCTAAGAGGGAGTGTGGAGGGACAAAGAGAAATGAAAAGTGGAGGGGTGCTGAGGTCAGGACCTGTGTGCCATGGAAAACAGCCATTTCCTGTTGACCTCTGTTTGAACTCTGGCCCCTGACCCCCTCTCTCGCTCCAGGCCGAATGGGGGCAGGGGTGAGGGGGTATTCAGTGTTTGTTATGTGTTTGGGGTGCTGTGAGTGGATGTAGGGTGGCAAAAGGTTGAATTAGGTATGGATGTTTGACAGCTAAAAGTATGTCGATCAGAGAAGAGGTAAAGGTTAAAGATAGGATGTTTACATCAGGAGCCGCTTGGGGAAAAGTTAAGAGGGCAAATACGTTGTTTATGTTTTGATAAAAACAAATTCAAAAATTATTTTGTACGTGTTGACATATGATATTATCCTTAATTTAGATGGTGAAGAAGAATAAGAGGTCTGGAAAAGATCTAGATGAGCCAAAAGGAGCTCTGGTCTGTGCTACGAAGCATTACAGAGAAAATCTCTCTGTGATAATCCTGCCTGTGTGACAGATCACTGCGGCAGCAGCCTGGGGCCTCCGTCAGAGTCACACAGACAGAGGAGGGATAGGAGTGATCTGATTTTTGATTGGAAAGTAGGAAGAAGATTACATTACGTTATTTTGTCTTTTCTTTTTTAACTGTAAGGGTTTGAACATCTAGGAGTCAAAATATTCCTCAGTAGTATGGATTATTGTAAATGAAGAACACGCTGTTTTTAATCATTTCTGCTGCCTGTTCATGACTTTGGTGCTTGGGAAGGCTTGAGTGAGGAGAGGAGGGTGTGTATAATTTGTTAGGTCTTTACACCATACTGTAGAAGCTAGAGAACGTGAAAGAAAACAAGTCACATATCTACATCGATTGATGAAAGCACGTGAGGAGCTCAAACAGAGCTCAGAGGAAGCAAGGCCCACTGGGCTTTGTTTCTGAAAAAAGTGTATTTGTGTTTTGGAAGAAAATTGCAGCAACATTTTGCTCATTAAAGGCCATTTGTGAGTTGTTTTTGTTGAGTTGAATTTCAGTTTTTACATTTTCTGTCAAACAGAGAGCCTAGGGGCGCCCGGATAGCTCAGTTGGTAGAGTGGGCGCCCATATATAGAGGTTTACTCCTTGACGCATCGGGCCATGGTTTGACTCCGACCTGCAGCCCTTTGCTGCATGTCATTCCCCCTCTCTCTCCCATTTCATGTCTTCAGCTGTCCTGTCAAAAATAAAGGCTGAAAATGCCCAAAAATAATAATCTTAAAAAAACAAAAAACATAGAGCCTAGACATTGGCTGTATCCCAATTCCATACTAAATACTATACAGAATAAACTACATACCCTACTAATCTTACATTGCAAAGCAATTTAATCCTATGTGGGAGTTCATACTAGTTGGTAGTGCCTGTATGTGCAAGACACAATAACATACTAAATAACTAACAATGCTGTTTTTCCAGTTTGTTTATAATAAATTCATACTTTAGTACTTTACCTTTTGTACGAACAAGAATGATACAAAACGAGTTACCATTTATTTAACCAGTTTTTTTTTTTTTTTCCACAAGACCTTCCTGGAGCTGTCTCACCAAAATCTGCATTTTTGTGCTGTTTTCAATAACTGCACACTCAAAAATTAAGTATGTGTGCATATCAACTCCTTAGAATATAATTAATGTAGTTACTAAAACTATGTTGGATAAAAATGTAACACATTAAATGACGCGCATTTTCAGTATCTTTACGCTAACTACCCAGTTCTTCTAAACACTCTAAACAAATGACTGTCAGATGAAAATCCATCACCTCCTGCTCCAGAGCAATACACTGGCCACAGAATCAGACAACACACACAAACAGATGACCAGTGACAAGACTTACAAAAAAACATTTTAATACTTTAACTGTTATTTCCCAACATCATTCAGAAATGTTTCAGCTGTCCGAGCAGAGTGGAGAGGGAGCTGAATGTTTAAAGAGTCCTTTGGCTGCAGCTCCCCTCACATACAGCTACACAATGTACTAGAAATGCTTACAGAAGGTTGTGTGTGCATGTTTGTGTGTGTAGAAATGGCTTTCAGTGTAGCGTGTGTTGCTCTGTGTGTGTATGTTGTGTGTTTGCATGTGTGTAGGAAGATCCTAAGGTAACAGACACCTGTTGGCATCTTAAGGAGGTCAGTGGTACGAGAGCGAGGCAGACTGGAAGTCATTCATATTGTTTAGCTTCATGCTGAGGAAGAGCACTAATATTTCAACAAGCTCAGGTGAAGCTGCATCCGCCTGGAGTGGCACACATAAATATAAAAATAGAATAAGAAAAAACTCAAATCAGCTTTAAGTAAAGTGTGTGTGAAGGTGTGTGTCTGTGTGTATCTTTGACAGTTAACGTGTGCAGGAACACAGGGAGTAGTGAAGAAGGCGTGTTCACAGGATCAAACCCCATCCAGTAACGTCTGTGTGCTGTTGCAAAGTCTGGGGACAAATTTTCAATCAGTCTCTCCGATCTGATCCACCGTCTTCCTGTGGTTCAGCAGGCATGATGGGAAGTGTAGTTTAAAGCATGTGTCTCACCCACAGGACACAGTAGAGACATTTGGAAGCACTTCTACTCTGAAAGAGGTATGGCTTAAACCTGTGGGTCCAGACTGTGAGTGTGTGTTTAAGTGTAATGTTTATGTCTGCATGTGTGTGTGTGTGTGTGTGTGTGTGTGTGTGTGTGTGTGTGTGTGTGTGAGCGAGTGGAACAGCTACAGTGAAGTCAGTGTCTTTTAGTGGGGAATGTAAACTTTCGAAGCAATGTGTCTTTTTTTCTTTAAATAGTGTTCAGTATGCGTCATCACACACACACAGCAGCACACACACACACACACACACACACACACACACACACACACACACACACACACACACACACATTCAGTAATTTGCTCTCACTCACACTCTGACTCCCCCCAACAACTAGTGTGCGTGTATGTCCAGTCCCTGGGCGAGGAGCGGCTCTGCAGGATGTGCGTGTGGTGGCGGATGGAGCAGCATGGCGGGGTGGGGGTGTGGGCCCGGGTACGGATGGAGGGAGGGGCCCGGGTGGGGAGGATAGCCTGGTTGGGACAGTAGAGCGCTAGTATAGTCACCCTGAAGAGAAGACATCCCCTGGAGACCTGGCGAGGAGACACAGAAGACACGTTTACATTGCAATGTAAAGTGCTTCATGTAGTTCTACTGGAACATAGGGTCAGTTTCAGCAAATATTACAGAAAGTTAGTTTTATAAGTCTTACCTACTGCACCTTTAAGTGGACTTAAAGGATACATCTGGTGATATTCTATGTTTTTCTTATTACCTGCAAATGCTATGGCACCAAAACTAACAGTGTGTCTGTACCTAGCCTGTCTTTGGCACTCAGCCCCAAGCCAATTTGTTCCTACTTAAATCTTAACAAATACATAACTTAATATTAAAAAAGATTTAATTTCCAGAAACTGTTGGGCACTGTTGTTTTAACAAACAACACTCAAACTGGAGGAAATAGTTGATTTTGTTGGAGACTATTTTCTGCGGTGGATTAATCCACATTTGGTGCTAGGTAGTGAGTATTTCCAGTAGCAGGATGGTGCATGTAGTATTGAGTCAAAATGTTCATGTTAATGAAGGAACATGTCACCCAGCACAGTGTGGCTCATTGATGTGTTCTTAATAGTTTTTGGACAACAATGGAACTCCGAGGAATAAGATATATCAGGCTTTGGATACACACACAATACTTGTTAGTGGAATCAATTCATTGTTTTTGGTTTTTCTTGGGATTTATTGACAGTAACACATTTTTCTTAAAAAAGACATATCATCGGCCATATCCTGGAGTAGTATATTTTGCACTCTGCAAACTCTGTCAGTATGTGAAAGTGAGTAGTAATTCCCTACAGATTGCCGTACCTGCTGTTCGTAGCCCGAGGTGGGCCTGTCCGTCAAGCCCGTAGCCCCCGAGAGCTGCTCCCTCTGGGCTGTAAGGACCACCCTGACCTGTGAGACAACACACACCGTCAGACACAAATAAACAACATACACACACTCACATATACTCATGTTTACTGAGCGACCGACCAGCTGACTGACTTATGAACACCGACCTGAGCGATTTGACTGGTCAATCATGGGCTGAACTATTCTCCTCCTGGCGTTGATGAACCTGCACAGGAGAGAGAGACATAAAGAAAGAGTGTGTTCAGAGAGAGAGAGAGAGAGAGAGATGGACGAGGTCATTTGTTAATGAAGAAAAAGGCTGACCGGGAGACTATTAACCTTTTCCATTTTACAACCACTTAACCCTTTCAGAGGGCAAAGTAAATCAACATTAGGGCAGAGCAGGTATTGATCGCCCTGTGATAATTGATTGATCGGCATCAATCGGTCACTGTGTGTGCGTGTGTGCGTGTGTGTGTGTGTGTGTGTGTGTGTGTGTGTGTGTGTGTGTGTGTGTTCTGCAGCAGGGGTACAAATAAAAACATGTAAGTTATCAGATAAAAAAATCTATTGTTTAACATGTAACACAGACCTCATAATTTGGTTTGTATGTGTTTTTGTATCAATATCTGAATCCCAGAAATTGAACAATTTGAAAGAAGTAATTGATCAACAACATGGACATGTGCTGTTTGTGTGTGTGTGTGTGTGTGTGTGTGTGTGTGTGTGTGTGTGTGTGTGTGTGTGTGTGTGTGTGTGTGTGTGTGTGTGTGTGTGTGTGTGTGTGTGTGTGTGTGTGTGTTTTGCCTGTGCAGACACCATTTTGCAGATACATGTGTACCTGGGGAGTGACTAGGAGCAGTAAACCATCTGATTATTGGGTATTGATTTACTGTTCTGTTTTATGAACATAGAGCATTTGGATTTTACTGTGCTGCAGCTTCAGAAAAAAATGCTTAGTAGGACATTTCTTCCTGTTACGAGCCCCTCACTAATAAAGTAGATTATAGTCTTCTCTGAAAGTCTTGTAAAAGTGTGAACTTTCATTTTACATTAATTTGCACAATAAGCTAAATATATGACTTGTAAAATATAGATACTGTTCATTTCTGCACCACACTATCACACCAATATGTTATTGATGTGGCAACAGCCTTGCTGTTAAATTGAAAGTTGATGCTTTACATTTAAACATGACAGTTTAACTGATTATTGATAAGCCACAGGGCTAGAATTAGTGTATTGATTGAGAGTGCACTGACCAGTTGTTGACCTGTAAGATGGTCAGTCCTGTGTCAAGGGACAGCTGCTTCTTCTGCTCTTCAGATGGGTACGGGTGCTGGGAGAAGACACAGCGCAAGGGTTAAAGAAATCCAAACACACCAGATTTACAAGTGAAGCCTTTTTATATATATATATATATATATATATATTCCCTTAAATCTACGATGAAATTATGTGAGATAAAGCTCAGTGTGAATGACCTTCCTTCTGAATTCACATCTGCACTCCAATTTTCAATATCGCAGCTAGCCCTTGATCTCTCTCTGTAATTCTCTTTCACACACACATACTGTAATAATTGGAGTGATGCAACATTGGATCTGCCTCATTTAGTAGCTAATTACTTCACCAACAATTACTCACTCAATTTCTATCACTTTCACAGTAATTCAATAGCGAGCATATTCACATAATCACTTAATCCCCCCATTTTTCATTTCATTTAATTGACCTCCGTTACACACTCTGTTCCCCTCTGTCTCTTGTCAGGGATGTTTTTCCTCACACTAAATCCTCTCTTTCAGTAATTAGTCTCTCATGCAGCGCTGGACAAAAAGCTCTCTCACCGACAGGTGCTGAAAGAGCCAAGCTCTCATGATATTTGTGGCCACTTTGGGGAAGATCCCCCTTTTCTTGTTGTTCCTCCTGTCTCTGTCGGAGTCGTCGTCGTCTCCTGTACTGGGGGAGGCCCCTCCTCCATCCAGACCATCGCCTGCAGGGATGCACATATCATAGCTCAGGGACTGTTTGAGTGTCTGTCATGATACAACTGATGCAAGTTCACAGTTTTGTGATATGTTGTATTACTATTTTTTTTTTTACAACATTTACCGCAATAATGATCAATCATGCTACAAATATGTTATTAACCAAACTGTGTTATACCCACAGTATCCAACATTAACAATATTGATTAGCTAATGAGATACACTGTTACACTTAAAGCTGTGCTAGGCACTTTGTTTTTGGCGTAATTTTCCATAATAATCTTTCATCATATTGTATTTTGAGTGGTCCGAGAGAAAAATAGACTTCTGCGCCTCCTCTTGGCTCTGTTTTCAGGCTTTAGATAATCCAGCCTTAACGGGAGACTTTGGTCAATCACAGGTCTTTCAGAGAGAGAGAGAGAGAGCATTCCTATTGGTTGTTCTGTGCATGCATATGCCCATGCGACAGAGAGGAGAGAGCTGCAGGAAGAGGTCTTACTCTACATCTAATTTTGGCCTTTGTTTTGCATTGCGTGTGTGTGTGTGTGTGTGTGTGTGTGTGTGTGTGTGTGTGTGTGCATGCGTGGGTGCGTGCGTGTGTGTACCTGTGTCGCTACAGTTGTCTGCTGTGCTGTGTGAAGGTAAGCCACAGGTGCCTGGTGTTCCCAGAGGAGTAGTGGCACATTCATCTGGCTCCCGTAACCATGATGCATTCTGCACGGAGAGAAGACAGGTTGGAGGTGGAGTAATGGGAAAATGGAGAATTAACAGTATAGGGGAAAGAACACAGATTCATCATGCCACACATGGTCATTATTCAGACATTCAGTGGATGCTGCTGGACAGGTGAATGATTACTGCAGTGTTACTGCATGCTGTTTGACATTCTGTACTCCGGAAGTTTGTCTCACCTGCTCCGACAGACTGGTGCACGACCCAGTGAAGTCCTCCATGTCAGACTTGGAGCCGCCCTCCCGGTCATCCAGGATGAGGTCTGTAGGCATTTTGCCCTTCAGACAGGTGATGTAGCGATGGCAGAAGTTATCGCACAGGTCATGCACCTTCGGAAACAGATTTAAATTCATCATTGCATACTGTGATCACCATTTCCTAATCAGTGCCTAAAAAGGTCATAGGAGTGCTGTGAACATTAAAGGATAGGTTCACATTTTTTCAAGTCTCTCTTAAAACAACATACACATGCCCATATGTACATTAAAGCAGTTTTTGCTTGCTGTAATCATTCCTTCTGTTGAAGCTGCCCATTAAAAGTTTTAAACAAACAGTTATATTAATTCACATCTGATTAAATTAACTTTGTTAAGATTCAAAAAGACCGTTGTTCAATAATTTTATGATAAACGGCACATGACTATAGTGCTGTTTAGCAATTAACATACAAGTTTTGAATGTCAGACCTTCCCCACAAGCACATGAACACCTGGTGTCCATACAAAAAACAGAGGTAAAATTAAAGTGTTAAAATAAGAGCATGCTTCTCTGCCACCCACCTTCTCTAACTCCAGTAAATGAAAGCGAAGAACCTGTATGGCCTGGATCATCTGTGGAGAGGAGAATGTGAAATAGTTACTGTATCAACACATATCCCACAATGCATGTGTGAAAAATATATATTTTATATATAATATGTGTAATTTCAGTGCGGATCATACCAAGTTGTCGAGCTCAGGATTTGAAGAAAATATGGGCTTCTCTGATCGGATCTGCGACACAAAATAAACAAATAATTACTAATCTGACAAAAATCCTTTCATTTACATGTGTTCTTTTCTCACGGCTGTCACTCACCTGCTTAGCAAATGCGGCAATGTCGTCATTGAAGGATTCAGAGGAGCAGACATCGCTGTGATTGGTCATGCCAGGGAGGTGGGAAGTGGTTGAGAGGGAGGTGGAGTCTCGAGGGGAGCAGGTGGCGAGCTCGCACTTTTCAAACACTAAGGCCAGCAGTGGAAACAGTGGGTGACTGCACACACACACACACACACACACACACACACACACACACACACACAGTTAACATACTATACATAAACACAGTAACAGTTGACATAGTGTACACACAATACATTCACAGAAGGTGTTACAAGAAACTTTATAGCACATTATTTATGAAGCAGACAGTTGTAAACATGTATTCACATGTATTTTTATATTCAGTATACAAATATATACTGTACATGTATGTTAATCTGCGAAGAGTGCAAACACACACACTTACCCGTAGATCTGGTCTTTGTGGTGTTTGAGGGAGTCGTGGATGGTGGGTCCGTAGTTTGGGGGAGGAAGCGGTCGGACATCGTCCCCGTACCCCCCCAACGACATGCCCTCCGACCCTGAGTAGTGCACCAGCTCTTCATACTGAAACACAATTAGATGGAAAGACAGAAAACATGAGACACATTCAACATCTGTGCCTGTCTGACATCAAATCTATTGTGATTATATTATGTAGCTGAGCTTTCAGGGGGCTTCAGTGACACAGTTTACTGGACTAACACTTAGCTGCTGTGCTTTTATAGTATAGGGTTTGTGTCCCAACTGCTGAACATATTTTGTGCCGCTGTTTAATATTAGAACTCAGTGTGTGTGTGTGTGTGTGTGTGTGTGTGTGTGTGTGTGTGTGTGTGTGTGTGTGTGTGTGTGTGTGTGTGTGTGTGTGTGTGTGTGTGTGTGTGTGTGTGTGTGTGTGTGTGTATATATATAAGGCCTGCAACTTTGGTCTAGCTCCAAAACCCATGTTGACACATTCAATTTGCTTCTTTTGTCCGACCAACATTCCAAAACCCAAAGATACTCAATTTACTAAAATAAGTTCGAAAAATAAAAAAACAAGCAAATATTCACATTTGAGAAGGTGGAACCAGTACATTTTTGGCATTTTTGCTTTAAAGAATGACTGAAACGATTATCAACATTGTTGAAGATAAATTTTCTGTCGATGGACTTATTAGTTAATCGACTAATTGTTTGTTTTGTTGTTGTATTGTAGTGACAGTATGTGTGTGTGTGTGTGTGTGTGTGTGTGTGTGTGTGTGTGTGTGTGTGTGTGTGTGTGTGTGTGTGTGTGTGTGTGTTTGTGCCAACCGATAGAACAAGGTCACTGCAGTTTTGTGTACTGTTAAATCCAGTTGTGTGTGTGCTTGTCCCCATTACCTCAGAAGGAAAACTCTTTCTTTTCATGTTTCAGGTTTCCAAAAATCCTGCCACTCTCAAAATTATAAAAAAAAAAAAAAAACTTTTAAATGCACTTTGATAACCTTAAAATGCAAAGCAAGTCAAGTTTAAAAAAAATTGGAAAAAATGCTGATTGTCTTAATTCTTGGAAAGTCTAATGTTTGGTGCTTAGAAGAAGAGCGGGGGATGGGAGAAGAGATCTTTGGAGAAAGATGATTAGTCTGTAACTGCTAATACCGTCTCCTCCCTCCTCGACTTAGACTAGGCAGGAGCCGTGCTGAGACGTCCCTCACAACGCGCTGTGACAGCCTCACTGGGGCCCCGCTCACACACACTCTAACACAGTGAGTCAGACACACATAGGGCACACTCACAGAAACAATCACAAACACGCACAGCGACAGCACAGAGACATCTTGTACACATAGCATCATGAATATACATGTCTGGCTCCCTGGTTACGGAGCTAATTTGTGCTTCACTGCAGCTTCTGTCTCTGAGGCGACTTTGCTCAGGTCAGCAGATCTGCTTCTGTTCTCTTTCTGCTGGATTAAAGGGACTCCCGCCACAGTCCCACAGGGCCACTGGGATAAAAGACATCACCTGCTAGGTGGCCTGGCCCGGACATCTTTCACTTCTGTGTTATTTTAACCAAGTTATAAAAGTTATTATCTGCTTATAGCCTACTTTTTCTGTGGACACTATTGCCCAAGCAGGCTGTCACAAAAGGTTGTGATTTACTAAAGAGGTGTGTGGCTGCAAATAACAGCAGGGACAGTGAATGTTTTATATTTGTTCTTTCAGATTTGCAGTAATTAAAATTTAAAAATAATTTTCTATTTCGTTTTTACTACTGTCAGAACTGCAAGTGACTGACAGACAGGATTTTTGTGCAAAAGTGTCCAATTTCAGATGTTTGTATTGTTGTTATGTGTGGAGTGCAGGCATATCTAAATTGTAAGTGGTGAGGCAGCAGCAGTGAAACTAACTTAATAGCAATTATTCTTAGTCTCTCTATGTTGACCTCTGGGGATTAAATAAAAGAGAAATTGAATTAGTCCTCTTCATGTGCATGCACTACCCTCCTGTAAACCCCTCTGCAGGACCCCTTGAGGTCTCCAGACCCCAGTTTGGGAACCACTGTCCTAAATGGCTTATCAAATTGTTGTATTCCAGAGTCCCATATGGCCACCGGGATCACAGAAAGCACCTGCTCTGAGGCCCTGGCCCGAGACACCTTCTAGTTTTTATGGAGGCTGGCTATTAACACAATCACCGCTATCGGATTGCGCGTCTCTCTTTACGCACGGCTCCTATCAGGTTTCTGTGCGTCAAGCAGATCAAAGCGCTCAAGTCGAGATGACAAATTCCGCAAATTTTCCCTCTTTTTTAAAGTCACGGAGCTGGTAAACAGGCTTCAGCAGGACAACAAGTTTTAATTGTGGTATTTCAACCGACGTAGAAAAGTTATTGCAAGCCTTGGTTAGGCTGCTTTAGCTGGAAAGACATATAGCAGAAACAACGTCCTTTAGCTTTGTAGAACTAAATTCATATTGACTAAATTCTGTAAAATAAAAAGGTTAAAAATAAAATATAGACGAAATTGGATGACATTTCAGAAGCGCTTACAAGTCTCAATTAATTAATACACCTTTTCCGTTAATAAAGAAAGACGTGTCTACTTTGTAAACATCTACATTTAATTTGATTATAATGGATATTACCAATGCCTCTTTTCTACATTTTTTAAATAATTCTGAAGAAAACAAGCAAACAAACTCGAACTCATTCAATTTCTGCGTCTATTAAATGTGAATTTGTTAAAGTTTCATAGTTTTTTCGGCACGTTAATAAACAAGCCTGAGAACAACATGAAGCTGAAACAAACTGTAACGACACGAGCGAAAGCTGATATAAATACAAGGCATTTAAAAGCTAATCAAACATTTGTTGAAGCTGCCTATAGTTTTATACAAAATAGTGTGACTACAGACGCTTGGAAAAGGAATGCCTGCTGCATTTAAAGCAGACAGCACAAATCAAACTGGACCTGCCTCCACAGTGCCATCAAAAATAAAACTTTTTAACTCTCTCCCAACATGTTTCCAGCAAACACGCATTAGCCCAATCTCCATTTGATTTCTTCAAATTTCACAAGAAAGACTTTTGTTTATCAGCGTTATGACTGTACAAAATATAAAGTTAAATTGACTCAGTGAATTATAACATTAATGTTTTTCTTTTTAACATCCAGTAATCATATTACTTAACCTGTGGCTAATATCCAGAAAGTATTTTATCATTACAAACAGCAGAAATCTAGTTAATTCTTTATTTTGCTTTGCTTTGTTTTGGTAGAGTTGGTTCTCTCTCTCTCTCTCTGTGTGTGTGTGTGTGTGTGTGTGTGTGTGTGTGTGTGTGTGTGTGTGTGTGTGTGTGTGTGTGTGTGTGTGTGTGTGTGTGTGTGTTGTACAGTAATTGCTCTGTCAGCCACTGTCTGTTTCTCCACCACCACCATGCCTCTGAATCACTGTGGCAAAAAAACTCACCTACTTACCAAGCTGAAGAGCTGCATCTCTTCTCCTCTGAATGACCTAAACCACTCTAACCCTTATGTGCCATTATAACGCCTGACTGACACTGAGTAAATCCATATTATTCTCAGGAGAGGATGAGATATTAGATCAAAATCAACATTTCCTCGTAGCCTGAAGCATTTTGAGACATTGCTGCTTTCTACATCTACAAGTTATACATATAAGTTATATATATGTAACTCCATTGAACTGCATTTCACAGTATTATTTAGGGATAATACCTGGTTAAAGTTGTTTCTTATTGTTCCTTTGCGGCACCATAAAAGCGCTTACAAAACGGCATTTAGTTGCATATGAAGAACATTTCGAAATAGTCTTTATAGTAAAAAAACGCACGCGTTTCTGTTGTTTTCACCTAAACATGAAGTGCATGCGAGTACAGTCCATAGTGTGTTTCCAGTGGGCCTTGTGTTTTGTATGGCTGCTACACCCAGACCAAGCAGTGCAAAGAGGATTCACCAACCGTATGCTCCCATTATGATGCTTTTTTAAGGACATATTCTCCCTGATGATATAGAATCTGTTATCCCATCAGGCTCTGGTCTAAACCATTCTCATAAAAAAAAATTTAAAAAATCAACAGACCCACCCTCTTATCCATGCGACCCGACAGCCAGTCCTACACCGGAGATGATGATGCGCTGCTCGGTTAGTCCAGCGAGCTTTGCTCCCTTCCTCTGTCCCTGTGGTCCTGCAAACAAAAAGTAAAAATGTTTGTATACGAATTAACACTGAGGTTGTGAACATGATTAACACCACGAAAAGCAATGATTCAACAAAAACATGAGGCTGTGGGGTAGACAACAGTAAAGACCTGCTCCCTGTTTGTGTGTGTGTGTGTGTGTGTGTGTGTGTGTGTGTGTGTGTGTGTGTGTGTGTGTGTGTGTTTACTCCGAGCCCATCGCGTTTTATATTACATGTTACTGGACTGGAGATTTTATGGAGGTTGATATCCTTGTATACGCTATTAGAGGTGTGATGTTAATGGTTTATGATACACTTAGTGGCAATAAACGCTATAGCCTAATAAAGCTCGCATCCCATTAAATAGCCTACTATTGGCTGATGGTGTTGGGTAGCCTAATAGCCTATACACGGCTCCAGTAAATGGTGTAAAATGTCCCACCGAGACGTAAATATCCAGTCCTGTTCGGGCCGTGTCCGGTGTAGTCCAGAAGCCCGGTGAAAGGGAGCAGCGGTTTCCTGCAGCGCCTCGCCTCCGCCTGGTGCGCCTCTCGCTCCGGCTCGCTGCGGTCGGGGATGCTCGGTGCTGTGGAGGGCAGACAGAAAGCGTCCCTTCCTGTTTGGCTCCTTGTGCTCGCTGTCCACGCAGCATACGGCGACAGGCTGGAAAATGTCACGGCTGGGAGTGAGCGATGGTGTTTTCCGTCTCAAGAGGAGAGAAGAAAAAGAAGAAGGAGGAGGAGGAGAGGAGAGGAGGACGAGTGGTGATGGTAGCGGTGTGCGGGGAGGTTTCGGAGGGTCAAAACGCGACGGGGTCTCTTTGCCCCCCTCCCTCCATCCCTCCTCCTCCTCTTCCTCCTTTAGCCTACTCCTCCTCCTCCTTATCACACGCAAGAGAAGAAGAAGAAGACCCCCTCGATCGTTTTATCTCGGCTCTCCGAGCTGATTTCGCTCCTCAATCATTCCTCCATCCTTTGCCACTTTCTCCCTCCCTGCTGCAGCTGCGCTAGTAGGCTATCATCTCAGGATAACTCGGGAGAAGAATCGCGCTAACTCTAGCGGGGTGGAACGTTCAACAGAGGCTATTATCCCAATAATGTGTGTGATAACAATAAGCAATTTTAGGTTAGCCTAAGTTATCCCTTACACACATCATGCGAAAGAGATATTTCTTTAAAAAAAAATTGAAATCTTGGTCTGATTACAAATGAACATGGATATGGAAATAATAAATAGAAATGTGCACTTTTAAACCAAGAGGAAATGGCGCAATCAAAATCATTCTACATGTTGTTTTACCTGCAGGAGAGTTCATTTTAAGGCTAACTGCAGTAAAAACAAAAAAAACAAAAACGAGAGTTGTAGCCTAATGAAGTTGCTCCTCATACCGGTAATAGCCTAAATAAGGTTGAAGCGTGCTCGATGACAGCAGTTTACTGGCTGATAGCCTAATAGCTTTCAAAGTGTTTTATTGTTTTGTCAATCAATCGTAGTCAGCCTTTTGACACAGCCCAAATGTCACCCTTTGGCCCACTTTTGTTGATTGGAAGTGAGAAAACAAAGCTCGTGAGAAAGTTTAATTTTAACCAGAGAGAGAAAAGAAACCCTTTCACATGTTGCGGAATAGCTAAACTCCCAGTCTTGTGTTGTAAATGTCTCCTAAGTAACATAATAATTATTCAAAACGCTCCTCTTTCCCCGGTCCCGCTGTGAGGGGCCAACAGGCGGCTGCACTTCAATCAGCAGCGGCTTGGTGGGGAACAGCGGCCGGGGTAGGCGTCTCCGTGGGCGGGATAGAGTTTGACCGTGGGGCGGCCTGTGAGGGCCCAGCACTGTCCGTACAGCCAGGGGTCTTTTAACTCTGCAGGGTGCTGGTTTCCTGCAGGGGTGATCACAGCGCTCAACCCCCTCCTACACTGAGCCGGTAATACAGCCATGAAGCAGTGTCAATGGGCTGGAAAAGACGATCCTCCAAGGCTTGTTTTCACTTTGTTAACAGGTTGAATAATAAGGATTATCACTGAAGTGTGCATCATCTGAAGAGTTCATGTTTACAGGGTTTTTAGATTTCCTCATTTCTCTTAATTTCTCATCATGCAAAAGCTTTGCAATTCACAAATGAAAAGGCGTAACAGGCTACTTGATGAAATGTTAGGTAGCCTATAGAGAGTGTGAGCTGGTTTCACTGTTTTTCTTCGGGACACTTTTCAACTTGGACCATAAATCTTAAATCTCTGTAACATTTATCTAAGAGATTATTATCTCAACATGTAGATTACACTCATTTACATCACAAACACTAAAGGATCTGTCATTTTTATCACTTCTCCTTGTGTCCCTGGGACAACACCTACTTTTCTGCCCTGCATATGTTAATGACAGCCCATTTTAACACAACATATGTTGTTAAACCTGTGCTGAAAGGTAAAACAACTGCAGTATGTTGTGTCTCTCTCTCTCTCTCTCTCTCTCTCTCTCTCTCTCTCTGTCTGTCTCTCTCTCTCTCTTACTCTCTCTCTCCCAAATAATTTTACTGTATTGTTTTAAACTTTAATGTTCCGTTTGGAGTCCTCTTTAACAACTCAAACTTAGCATTGTTTCATCAGTTAGATACTTTGCATATGAATATAGCTCATAAGCTTGGTTTTGTACTGATAACATGTTTCTGAAGTCCTCTCTACATAAAATGATGCATTGCTTCTGTTTGGGGTCTCCAAAGACCCTAGATGTAAAACATGATAACATACAATGGATTTTCATCTGCTCTATCTGTTATTGACGTTGACAGTACTTTTTACACAGCACTGCCCTCCCAAATCCCAAATAAGTCTATTTGGATTTTTCTTACTGGAGTTGTATAACAATTTGTTCAGAAGAGGCCAGACAAGTAACATCATATGTAGGATAACATACTGTACATTTGTTTGTGTGTGAGTGACACATACATGCATGAACATAAGGAACATATGTATTTGTTCACGCATAGCCATTATAACAAAGCATCAACTATTTCCTTATTCAACAATACATTATGCTCATTTCCATTCAATACTTTTCTGTACATTGACTTTCAATAAAGTCAGAAGAAAGGAAAAGAAACCTTTAAAGGAAGTAATGAACAAGTATAGCCAGTAAAGTTTCATAATCTGCACAAGCATGAAATAGATTTCGATGTCTTCAGAAAATGTTCTTATCGTTTTCCAAACACTGAATGATTTCCAACCTAATTATCTGAAATCTGCAAGTTTGATCATCATGTTGCATGTTTTCAGCAGCATATCACTTGCATGCTTTTTTTACTGTACACTTTTGTGTGTTTTGTTGTGTGATGGGTTCATTCAGGTTTACAAGATTTCCACTTCTCTCTCTCTTTTTTCGCCCTCCTGTAAGAAACAGGCTCCTCTCCTGCACCACACAGTTAAATATCAGTCAGGCAGGTTCACTGTGGGACCATTCTGCATGTCAAGGCTGCTGCAGTTATTTGTCACTCCCTGTCAATGCTCAAGTGCTTGCTTCTCTGCATCCACCAAGGCCTTCTGAGTTTGTGTGCTCGGACTAGCATGCAAGTGTGTTCATGACAGCGGTATGTGTTTGTGTGTCCGTGGCTTTGTGTGCTTGCTTACTTGTTTGCTTGCGTGCTGGAGGGCCAGTGTCAAGGTGCTCCTATTCTAAGTCGGGCCTCACTGCAGGCAATGCCCTGGGCTAGAAAACAGGGAACAACAAGCAGAGAGGAAAACTGCATAATTATGGATGTTTACCTGCAAGACTGCATGTGTCTTTGAGATTAGAAATGTAATTGACCACTGTAATCTCATAAAGTTCTAACTAGATTGCAAACAAAATATGGCAGACTACTCTTTTGCAAACTTGTCCCCTGTAGTTTTCCTCCAACATGATGCTGTTGGTGCAAACAGAAATATGACATTGCCAGCTGTTGACCTCGTTCAAATGGAAATGCTTCATCTGCAAGGTGAAAAACAACAACCTCTACAAACTGCTGCTACCCTCACCTTGCCAAAAAGTCTAGTTTACTTGCCTCTACCAGAATGACATGGAGGGAGGTAGAAGGCCACCCAGCCTTGTTGACTTCAGTGACTCCACCATTAAAAAAATATGGCTGCCGTGACCTTTTGCACAACCGCTCAAAACATCAGAGAGCTGAGCTGTGACCCTCCACTGCCTGCATGAGAGAGGGAGCCAAGTGATGGAGGGAAGTAAAGGGAGAAAAAGAGGATGAGGGAAGGAAACACAGAGGGGTAAAAGTGGGGGGCAGTCTAGGGGTGCAGAGTGCATTTTTATGAGCCTGTGCCTCTCCAGTTTCTGGGTCGTCTGGCTGCATAGACATAAATTCTCGCCCCCTCCATCCCTTCCTCCCTCCACCTCGCCTGCTTTCTTCTGGTAAACTTGCCAAGCAAATCCAGCCTTATCTGCTCTTGCAGCCTGTTTGCAAACTTTCCTCCGGTTTATTTTCTTCTTGACCCTCCCAGGTCATTCCTTTTTCTCTACTTACCTGTTTGGGCAAGGACTTTGACCATCGCTCCATCCTTCCCTCCACATTTCTGCCTTCCTCCTTCTATCGCTTTTTGTTTATAGTAAGCCAACACTGCCTTTCTCCCTTCTGTTATTTTCTTCCTCTCCTTCTCCACCCCCTCCCCACTCTTATAGATGGAGATTAACTGGGGAGCGCAGCGCCATCCGTCCTCCTGACTGTTTGTTGTTAAGGAGATGGATGGAGGCTCCCTCTGCCAGCCCAACGCAGCCGCAATTACACCAGCCGCCATGATGGATGGAGGGGAGGGAAAGGGTGGGGGGGAGGGGGTTGAGAGAGGGAGATACAGAGAGGGGCATCTATCACGCCCCTTAATCTACCTGTCACTGCTAGGGCTTGGGTGGAGGGGAGAGAGTGTGTGAGGGGAGGAGGAGAGTCAGCTTTACCCTGACTGCTGGTCAAAGGTTCAATTCTTTTCTTTACTCTGAATTAGTTTCTTTGCTTTATGTAGAATTAGGCCTGCAATGACTGGACTCATTAAATGTCCTGATCACTCCAATTGATTTCCCGGAGTTTATTGGATTCTGTTGAAAATACTGTGTGCGCACATATGTGTGTGTGTGTGTGTGTGTGTGTGTGTGTGTGTGTGTGTGTGTGTGTTTGACAGGCATCAACATTAGCGCAGGAAGTGCTGTGCTGTGAGAGAAATAATTTTTCTAGTAATAGTGTTTCCTTTCAAGTGCTTGTGGATGCATTTTTCTTTTGTAGTTCAAGTATGAACAATGTGTTAAATGTGAAGGATAAACATATACCGGTATATAGTTTTCTACCTAAGTTTAGTGACTGCTTGCCTTTACCTCAGCTAAAACTAAAATACATACTGAAAATACATTCTCTTGCCCATGGGCATCAACAGGTAATATGCTGCAGTATATTTTGCTCTTTTGCAAAGATGCTCACTTTGCATGAAGACACATTCTTTGCATATACCCCATTATGGCATATATACATATACACACAACCAAGCACAGCATAAACATGCAAACATCTTGATAGCACACACACATACTCCCACACTAAGTTGTTTATCACACTCGCCTCTGCAGCATCTCAGCTCATCCTCATACCTGTTGAAGGTATCAAAGCAGTGGCCTATCATCTAGTAAGTCTGCATACATTACCTGTAATGCCTCTCCATTTTTCCCACAATGCTACAGAAATATTATGAAAAGTAATCTAAGGTCTCCTACCCTCTACCCCTTTCGCCTCCTCCCATCCCCATCTCCCTCCTCCACCTCCTCATCTGTCCAGAGGAGTGAGAGATGGGATGGAGGGATTAATACTCTTCCGCCCAAGCCAACCCTGGGAATGATAGATGGACAGATGCAGGAAGGGAGGAGAGGGAGATTAAAGGAGAGAAGTCTTGAGGGTTCATAAATCCAAAGTGGGAGACCTGGTCCGCATCACACACTAATAAGATCTGCAAGAAATTCATGATGAGGGGGGAGAGAGAGAGAGGGAGGGAAGGAGGGAGACAGAGGTGCAGAGAGAGATGGAAGCAGTGTAATAACATTAGATGTAGGCCTAATCTAATCATGACAATAAGATGTGAATGGATGAGTGTGTATGGTGATTATGCAGAAGAAGGATGGTAGTGTGTTGATGAAGCTTTGGGGCGCGAGGACAGGCTGCGTTATTGGACAACAGATCAGGTCGGTTATAGTCTTCACTGGGGAGCTTTCTGCTGCAAACCTATAAAAACACTGTGTTCATTATAAGTTAGCCCGATTCTGTCACTCCAACCGCTCCCAAAGTGAAAGCACACAATGTCTGCAAAATGCCTCATTTTGATGTAAATGTGAATCAGGAACAAAATGTGTCTATTGAAGGTAATCATCCTGTTTGTATTGTTTATGAAACCTGTGCGCTCATTCCTGTGTGTCGTCATTATGTGACGAATCAACTGTAGTAAAGTAAGTTAAGTTGCAGTTTTGCAGCAGTGACCTGACTCGGATCAGATAGAGTGCTCCTTCACCTCCCTCCTCTCCTCCTCGACCCCACCACCACCCTCCACCCCAAACTCCCCAACCTCCCCCCCCCATCCACCCGGGCCACATTTTTCATGGCCTAGCTGTCGGAGGGCTGTGATTGGTTGGCTCTGCAGACAGATAGCCGATAGGCTCTGATTAATAGTTGAGGCCCAAGAACTTCCTCATTGATCAACAGGACAGGCTGAAAGAGGAGGAGGAGAGAGAAAAAGCATGCCCTGTCGATCTGCTGTCGAAGTGCTTGCTGATAACCCTGATAGTGGCTCTTGGAGTTTGTGTGTGTGTGTGTGTGTGTGTGGGTGTGTGTGTGTGTGTGTGTGTGTGTGTGTGTGTGTGTGTGTGTGTGTGTGTGTGTGTGTGCTTGTTTGTTTATAAGAGCAAAGAGATGAGCGGATGTTAGAAACAGGATGAAATGGAAGCACTGTAGTGAAAAGTGCTTCAGGTTTATTCACTTTCTTCGCATGTTTAAAGCTTTGTCTCTGAGGTGTCTGATAGCATCTGTGAGTTTTCCATTAAAAAGAAAGCACGCAGGTTATCAAACAACACTCACACACTAGCTATTTGGCTGGCAGCTAATGTCTGACAGAGTGTGTGTGGTGTGTATTTGGTGTGTGTGTGTGTGTGTGTGTGTGTGTGTGTGTGTGTGTGATTGCAGGCTGAAACATAAAATACGTGTTTAACATGAGGACGCCATTAGCTATCCAAAAGAGGCCTTTCTAATGAATGCTGTTGTATTCATCATACTTGTTTAGGTCAAATGTGCTTTTGGTCTATTTTTTACTAAGTGTACGAGTATACGAGTATAGACGAGTATAGTATAAACAAGTATTTATACTAAGTGTCCCAGGTACGTCTGCAGAGTGTATGTGTTACAGTATCTACATATGTGTGTGTCCCCTCCTGCTGCTCTGGCCAGCCCCTAGTTGATTGATGATCTCAACTCCCATGGGGTCAGCGGGGTCATGACCTCCCACTTTTGACCCCCTACTGAGAGGGTCTCACACACACACACACACACACACACACACACACACACACACACACACACACACACACACACACATACACACACACACACACACACACACAGCAGCTCAGAGCAAACAGATGGCCTTGGGGACAACTGCTGCTTCCTCATCTTTCTCACACAAACACTCTCCAAAACTGTTACAAACACAACAACACAACTGTATCACTTCCACGGATAGCCTACACAGCGACTTATAACAATATTACTGCCTTTAATTAAGAACAACAGATAAATACCAGCGTGGCAAACTATTCTGAGTTCTGTTTCCTGGTGTTTTACAGAGAATGAGGATCAAGAAATGGGTTTTACACACATGTAGCAATATCGCACCCTAGTGATAATACAGGGTTATGGCAACTGATGAATATTGTGAAAAAACAAAGCATAAGCTAATATGTAGAAAACAACCATTAAATATGTGTTATTATAAGCATAAAGTCTCATAAACACAGCAGGTGTAAACCTTAATGTTATCCATAAATATAAAATCTAAGACAACCAAGATACATAGGGGAGAGGAGCATAAATGAAACTCGTTCTGCAATCCCAAAATTGATTTCAACTTTAAAAACATCTGTAAAGACATGAAAAAAAAATCCTTTGGGAATAAAACCAAATCACACAGATCAAGCACAGCACAGAGATAGTTGTGGATGGATGGTTAGGAGGTGGAGAACAGGCTTAGAGAGAAAAAGAGGAAGATGATGATGAAGCAGAGCAGCCAAGCACACTAGTTGCTCCTTGTCTGTTGCAGGGGTCAGTGATAAGAGTTGATCAGATTTTACAGAATGTGATCTGATCACACCGTCTTTTTCTCAATCTTCTCCTGCAGCAGCCATCTTCAGCCAACTGACCACATGTTTCTCAATCTCCTAAGAGGTGGAGGGAAGGTTTATGAGGACTTTATCATTTATATGTTTGTTATGCATATTACACAGTAACATATCACTTTGGCATATATACCTCTCTGGCTTTCTTGAGCGAGCAGCGGTCTGTGACTTTTCTACTCATCATATCAGCACAGTGAGCAGTGTCCCTAATGAAAATGGTCTGGGCTTCCTCTCCGTCCTCTGTCCTGTCCTGGACCACCGACAGCTCCTTCCATGGGTCAACTCCACCTGTGGTAATAATGATATATTTTTTAAATGAGTCAATAAAATCCTGAACCACCATTTTGCTATACCCTCACCAGTCATTTGTTGTGATTTTGTCTATAGTAAACCCAGTCTTACCATTGACATAGAGGACCCTGTGTGTGTGTGGTTTGACATTTTCTCCATAGTAAGTGTTTGTGAAGGCAATGCGTCCAGGCAGGGAATGCTGGGAAATGCCAAACAGCATGGGACAGAATTGAGTGTGGGCTTGAAGGGTCATCATCCCAGAGAACGGACAAGTGGCATCCTCACAAGTCTGGTCTACACACACACACACACACACACACACACATACACACAACGAAGGAGTGTCAGGACATAGCAAGAAAATGGTTGACTATGTGTTGATCCAGATTCTAGTGTGTGTGTGTGTGTGTGTGTGTGTGTGTGTGTGTGTGTGTGTGTGTGTGTAGTACAGAAGCCAAACTCGGTGCAGGTCTGGTAAGTCCACTGTCTCTCCGCTCTCCTGCCTAAGGGGAGGGACGTGTCCATCATATCCTTCACTGTTTTCTCATGGGAGATGTCCAGACACGGTTCATCACTGGTGGAATGGTAGATCTGCACAAGCAAACACACACAGGAAAAAACACACATACAATAATAGAGAAAACACCTGCCTTTGGGTCCCTAGCTGCATAATTCTACTGGCAACAGATATCCTAAATGGTTGCACCTTTTCATTTTAACTCTAGGGGGCAAGCCTATCTCTAATAAGGAATTCATGAAAATGGCTCAACAGGGACATCTGGTGGTTATACTGTGCATGAAAAGAAAAAACTACAAGCTGCAGTGTACTGTTTGAGATTTCCATACCTTAGCAAGTTTAACAAGGCGGTTGTAAGCCTCCATCTCCTTCTCATATGCCTTGCTCGTATTGGTCATAACACCACAGAGCTCATTAATAGACATGAGCACTCCTTCTTCGTTGTACTGCACTGTTCCCATGACGATGTCGGCCAGGTTTTGCATTAGCTCAATCTGAAGCAGGTGTATAATAAAATAGTTATTTTCCACTCAGAAGCATTTGTTCTGCATCAGAATGGAAAAATAATGAATCAAACAAATATGTTTCAAAACAAAAAAAGTTTCCCAAACTTTTTACAGTCCCGTACACCTGAATGCAACTCAACTTCTACTTCAGAGGAAAACATTGTAGGTCTACGATTACATTTCATGACAGTGAAATGTTACTGTTAATGTTAGATATTCAGATTTTACTCACAAAATATCACAAATAAATGATTAATTAATTTTAGTTTAGTGGGCACATGTTAAAAAATCGAGTATGTTCACTACACCAGCATGCACTGAAAAAAATATATTAAATCCTCAAAAAAAAGGACATGCGAGATGTCACAAAGAGTTCTCATTGTTAAGCCTAAGAACCACTAAGTGTTTCCCTTAAAGCATCTCATTGTCACCTGATCATCAAGATTCTTAGGGATCGTACAGCAGCCAAAATCCATGGCCACTTGGCTAGCATTCCCGCTCATCAGTGCTTCCACAGCAGCAAAGGCTTCCCGCACACCAGCCAGACACTGCAGGAAGGGGATGAGGGTGAATTTAACACATGTGAGAGGCGGAAATGTAATACCTGCCGTACAATGCACAGACAAGCAGCTGTCCTCACACCTTTTCTGAGCCACCAACTGCTTTGTTTGTAAGACTCAAGCCAACGATCTGTAACAGAGGAAATCACAGATGTGAGAGTAACAATGTTGTTATTTAAAGGAGGCATGTATCACTAGGCTAACTAGAAAATGCATTTCCTGTAGAAAATGCTTGTGAATGCTGAAAGGCTAAATTGCTTAAGGTAAACTGGATTGAAGTCATAATTGCATAAGAAGAAGATGAAGTAGTTGAAATTGAAATGTTGAATAATACCAAAAATGTATTAAACAACAGGGGAATATTTTAAGTTTAAAAAAAGAAAAGAAATATCATGATATTTCTTTTCTTTTAGTATAGTATAGCATGTCAAAAAGTCACAGTATAGGTATGTCAAAAAGTGATAAAAAAGTCATAATAGTAGTCAATAAAAGTCCCATTATAGAATGTTGAAAATTAAATCATAGTAGGCTATACTATATCGAAAAAGGTTATATTGTAGAATGTCAAATAAAGTGATAGTATAGTATGTCGAAAAAAAGTGATAACAAAGTCATAGTGTAGTATGTGGGCAAAAAGCCATTAAAAAGTCTAAGCTTATGGGTGCCGGAGTAGCTCACCTGGTAGAGCGCACACCCATTTATAGAAGTTTACTCCTTGCCTCATTGGCTGTGGGTTTGACTCTGACCTGTGGCCCTTTGATGCATGTCATCTCCCCTTTCATAAATATTTTTTCAAATAAAAAATGCCTTAAATGGCCAAAATAAATAGTATTGGATGTTGAAGAAAAGGGCCAGCCCAGACTGGGAATCGAACCTGTGTCAGAGTCTGCAGTTACTACTTGCAGGTTGCCTGTTGGAGCATTGCTAACCACTGCAAAAAAAGTGGCCAGAGGTAGGCTACGTATACCTTTATAGACAGTATAAAACATCAGCGTGGCCTCCATCAGCAGGTTCAAACTCCTCTGAGACGGTTCAGCTGATGAGTCACTTCCTGTTTGGAGAGTTTTTAAAATGTTTTTACTCTTCGTCCTTAAAGAAGACAGAAATATGTTGGGACTGACTTCTTCCTCTGAGGCGTTTATCCATAAGAGACTCCTTTATGAAACAGAAAAACATAAATGGCCAAGGTGGGATTTTAACTCTTAACCTATAGACTGTGAACAGTTTCTTTTCCAGTTGAGCTCTCAGAACTCTGAAAAGTAATCTCAATATTTAAACTAAGGTTCAACTTCACAGAGTCGCTTCATTTCTATGAAGCAGGTTTTAGGTTATTTCGTGGATAGATAAATGCATTACACTATATTAAATGGTTTGATTGCTAATCATTTATGTCTTGGAAAGTGTTAAGGGTTTTTTCAAGGATTACCAATACATTTAAGATGTCCAAATGGATTATCTGCATGTTTAAGAGTTTTTAAGGGGCAACAAAAGAAAGAGACAAGGTTCCGACGCGTAACTATCGGTAAGCAGGGTAAGCGCATAGACAATCCGTGCGTTCATGGACATCGGAAAAACGTTTTTCCGAGTGAAAACGTCACCATTCACGTAACGTCCTGTGGGAATCAGAGGTGAAATCGCGGTGAAATGCCTAATAAACAACAAACGAGAACAAACGAGCGGAACAAACGAGCTGCTTCGTAGGGCGGATCTTGGCGTGGCTATAGTGGGATTCGTAATTTGCAAGCGGGAGTAAGCATAGATATATATCTATCGGAGTGAGAATGGGTCAAATTAATTTCCTTGTTTCTGTTATGAAGACGAGACGTGTGTGACTCGAACATCTCACATTTACCAACAAAACGTACAGCGAAAGACCGTGCAAAACATTTCAGACGGTCCTGCCAAACTGCATACATTTTAACATGTAGGCTACGCTGTAACGTTTGCAGCGGGCGGGGCTGCTGCTCCATTTTCACCGCGACTGACGCACACAAACACACACACACACACACACACACACACACAATCACACACGGTGGATGCAGGAAAAAAACGCAGATGAGAAGACACGATGACCTAAATTGAGGACAGCTACGCTCGTTATTGTAAGTGCAATGATAAGTTGAAGTCCAATAAGTACTTTATCAAACCGTTTGAATGTGTGTGTGTGTGTGTGTGGGGGGGGCAGGATAGGAAATTAACTAACAATGTAAAGATCAACAAGCCACTGACAGTGACAGATATGTTCATATTTGATTAATTCAATAAATTATTATTTTTTTGTCTTGAATCCTCCAGCCATTTTCATATTATACCAACATTTGCAGCATCCTGAGCCTTTTTGGTAAAGTTCCTAGGAAATCTCAGCCCAGAGTAATTAATTAATAGTAATAATTATTATTCTCCCCAAAACAAGTTTCCTTTTTATTTTTAAAGAACTATACAAAAAAATTGCAACTTTTTTTGCAACTTCCACTGTCTTCAACTTCATTGCAACAAACATACAAAAGACATTGCAACTTTTATCGCAATTTTTTACAAAAGCTCCCGTGAAATCAGGCATTTTGGGCCGCAACAATCTCAAAAAAAGGCTGCAAAATCCTGGAAGGACTGCCCTTGTATGTTTTTTCATGTGTTATGGTGCGCATTCACCAGTGTTTTTTTGTTGTACTCCTGATTTTGTCAGTCATCTCATCTCTTATATGCTGTGTCTCTATGAGACATCTACGAGATGTTAGCACTTTACATTTTTTTTTGTCTGCAGGCTGTTCAGCTAAACGTATTGAAGTATTAAGGTATCTAAAGTGTAAAACCCCTTAACATTAACAAAACAACATGACAGGTAACTGCGCTTTGTGTCATGTGACCTTCAACACACAAAGAGAGAGGATTAATATTAAAGAGACTGTTCTTCCCCAGATTAGATTACAAAGAAAGGACGGGAATTATAAAGTAAAAAAGTGTAGTAAGTAAAAAATAGTCTTGTTTGTCGAAAAATGTCATAGTATATAGAATGTTAGAAAGTCTGAAAGAACATGCAAACTCCACAAATAAAGGGGGCCAGCACAGACCTCAGTCAGAGACTGCATTGCCTACCTGTTGGTGCTTGTTGGAGCAGTGTAAACCACTGGGCCACTGTGCTACAAAATTGAGTATGTTGAAATTAGTCATAGTATAGTATGTTGAAAAAAGCCATTAAAAAGGCATAGTAAAGAAGTGATAAAAATAGTCATTGTATAGTATGTCAGAAGCGTGATGAAAAAATCATGGTATATCAATTTCAAAAAAAGTGTTAAAAAAGTAATAGAATAGTATGTCAAAAATAGTCATGGTATGTCGAAAAAAGTCAGGAACAACATGCAAATTTCACCAAAAAAGGGCCAGCCAGGGAATCAAACCTGGGTCAAAGGATGCACTGCTTTGTTGGAGCAGTGAAAACCACTGGGCCACTGTGCTAACAAATTCAGTATGTTGAAATTAGTGATAGTACAGTGCATCAACAAAAAGCAGTATGTTAAAAGAAGTGATAAAAATGGTCATAGTATAGTATGTTGAAAAAGTGATGAAATGTTGAAAAAAAGTGATAAAAAAGTCATAGTATGTCGAAAAAAGTCATAGTCTATATAGTATGTCGAAAAAACTGATAAAAAGGTCACAGTATAGTATGTCGAAAAAAAAAAAAAAAAAAAAAAAGTCATAGTATAAAAATCATAAAGAAGTCAAATATTATGCCAGAGAAAGTCTGAAACAACAAGCAAACTCCACAAAAACAGGACCAGCCCAGACTGGGAATCAAACCTGGGTGAAAGTCTACAGTGTCTACTTACTTCAGCAGTGCTAACCACTGAGCCACTCCTCCACCAAATAAAACATGTTGAAAACAGTCATAGCATAGTATGTCGAAAAATAGTGAGAGCATAGTAAGTCAAAGAAATTCTGGAAAAAAACATGCAAATTTCACAAATAAAGAGCCAGTGCAGACTGGGAATAGAACCTGGGTCAGAATCTACTAGGGATTGTTGAAACAGTGCAAACCACTGTGCCACTATGCTACCAAATGTAACATGTTGAAAACACTTATAGTATACCTGGGTGAGAGACTGCAGTGCCCGATGCTGAGGTTTGCTGGAGTAGTACAAACCACTTGTCCAATGCTCTATCAAGTTGAAAACAGTCATAGTATAGAATGTCGAAAAAAATTGTAAAAAAAAGTCATAGTATAGTATGTCTAAAAAGTGATTAAAAAAGAGAATATATAGAATTTCAAAAAGGTGAGGAAAAAGTCATGGTATAGTATGGCGAAAAAAATGTGACCAAAAAGTCATAGTGTAGTATGTCGAAAAAAGTCATAGTATAGTATGTTGAAAAAAGTGATAAAAAAGTCATAGCAAAGTATGTTGAAAAAAGTGATGAAAAAAGTCATTGAATAGTACGTCAAAAATAATCATGGTAAGTCGTAAAAAGTGATAGTATAGTATATTGAAAAAAGTGAAAAAAAACGTCGAAAAAGTGATGAAAAAGTGAAATAGTTTGTCAGAGAAAGTCTGGAAGAATATGCAAACTCCACAAAAAAAAGGTGCCAGCCCGAACTGGGACTCAAACCTGGGTGTGAGTCTGCAGTGCCTATTTACTGGTGCTAGTTGCAGCAGTGCTAACCACTGAGACACCATCCCACCAAATTTTGAAAAAAAAGTGATAAAAATGTCATTGTATAGTATGTCAAAAGTAGTCATGGTATGTCAAAAAAGTGATAATATAGTAAGTCAAAGAAAGTCTGGAAAAACATGCAAATTTAACAAAAAAAAGGGCCAGCCTGGACCATGAATCAAACTTGGGTCAGAGACTAAAGTGACTACCTGCTGTTGCTTGTTGGAGCAGTGCAAACAACTGGGACACTGTGCTACCAAATTCAGTAAGTTGAAAAAAAGTGATAGTATAAGTCAAAGAAAGTCTGAAAAAACATGCTAATTTGACAAGTAAAGAGGTAGCACAGACTGGGAATCAAAACTGGGTCAGAGAATACAGGGCCTACCTGCTGGTATTCATTGAAGCTGTGCAAACCACTGGGCCACTGTGCTACAGAATTGAATGGTTTGAAAACAGTCATAGTATGGTATGTAAAAAAAAAAAAAGTAAGTAATTGTATAGTATGTCAAAAATAGTCATGGTATGTCGATAAATGTGATAGTATAGTAAGTCAAAGAAAGTTTGGAAGAGCATGCAAATGTAACAAAAAAAAAGGCCAACCTGGACTGTGAATCAAACCTGGGTGAGAGTCTGCAGTGCCCATTTACTTGGGTTCCTTTGAGCACTACAAACCACTGGGCCACTGCACTGCCAAGGTGTTGAAAATAATCATAATATAGTATGTCGAAAAAGTGATTAAAAAGTCAGAGTATAGTATGTTGAAAGAAATGATAAAAAAAAGACATAGTATAGTATTTCAAAAAGGTGATGAAAAAGTCATGGTATAGTATGGCGAAATAAAGTGACCAAAAAGTCATAGTGTAGTATGTCGAAAAAAGTGAAAAAAAAGTCATAGTATAATATGTGGAAAAAATTATGAAAAAGTCATTTTATAGTATGTCAAAAAAAGTCATAGTATAGTATGTTGAAAAAAGTGATAAAACAGTATGTCGAAAAAGTGTCCAAAAAAGTCATAGTATAGTTATGTCAAAAGAAGTGATAAAAAAAGTCATAGTATAGTATGTCAAAAAAAAAAAAAAATAGCCAACCAAGACTGGTAATCAAACCTTTGTCAGAGAGCACACTGCCTACCTGATAGTGGTTAATAGAGCAGTGCAAACCTCTGGGCCACTGTGCTACTGAATTGAGAAAGTTGAAAAAAGTCATAGTATCGTATCTCAAAAAAAAGTAATTGTATAGTATGTCACAAATAGTCATGGTATGTCAAAAAAAGTCATAGTATAGTAAGTCAAACAAACGTGCAACATTTACAAAAAAAAACAGCCAGCCAAGACTGGGAATTGCCCAGAGGTCAAAGACTGCAGTGTCTACCTGCTGGTTATTGTTGGTGCAGTGCAAACCACTGGGCCACTGTGCTACCAACTTCAGAATGTTTGAAACAGTCATATTATAGTATGTCGACAAAGTGATAAAAAAGTCATTATATAGTATTTCGAAAAAAGTCATACTATAGTAAGTATGTCTAAAGAAATCATTAAAAAAATATCATAGTCTGCAGTACCTACCTGCTGGTAGCTGTTGGAGCAGTGCAAACCACCAGACCACTCACTGTGTTACCAAACTCAATATTTTGAAAACAATCAGAGTATAGTATGTCGACAAAAAGTGGATTTAGAATTCTCCACCAAAATTTCTTATGTGGATAATGCTTTCAAGTAGCATTTAGATAATGTTGGGAGGTAAAATTAATTAATGAGAAATTCAACGGTAAAAATTGTGATTTGTTTTGGTAATATGCTCACATTTATTTCTCCTGAAGCTTGTCAATGTGCAAGGTTTAGTTGCACAGGGGGAATTTTGACTCATGACCTCAGTATTTTAAAGATCCTGGCCCTGCTAGTATGCTAATATTGTGACCATGGTTTGTGGCAGTTTACATTGCTGTAGGCAGAGAAGTCCAACTTCGCCTTGACAGGAGCAGAGGAGGCCACAGCTCCGTACACCAGGTGGGGAAACTGCGGTAGGATGTAAAAGGAACAGAGACAAAGGAGTGACAAGAGCTACAAAATGAATAGTTAATACAATTAATACATAATGTGTTGTTTATTTTCTGACCTGCGTGGCATATGCAGAATAGAAAAAGCATTTAGTGCCTTTTACAAACATGGAAATTCAATATAAGGTTGGGTTCTAAGGCCATTTTTAAAGTGACCACACATGAGATAGTATTATTGGAAAAATCTGGTGATATTCAATGTACTGTATATATTATTATTGTTTAACATTATTATTGTCAACAAATCTCATTAGAAGGTACCACCAATGAATTTATTCTTCAAACAAATAATGTCTGTGTAGCCAAAGCCTGATATATGTTATTTTTCTGAGTTGTCCAAAAACTATTAAAAACACATCAATAAGCCACAATGCTGCAGTGGCTGACATGTTTGATATGATGAGCACAGCCACCGTAACTTTATTTTGAGTCAATCCCACGTATACCATCCTGCTGCTGTAAATGCTTGCTAATGTAGTGTCCAATCCAATCAGTAGATTATTAGTTATCTAGGACCTGAGTGTGCCACTGAATTAACTGTCTGTCTTGTGCTAGAAAATCTTGTATTATGCACATTTTTTCTGAACCAGGCAGACAGAGCTCCAGAGTACGAGCCTCCGAAGCTAATCCAGGTGTTCTTGTGGCTCAGATTGAAGTTTTGGCTGATGTAATGTTGGAATACAGCCAAGTCAGCAAGCCTGGACAAAAAAAAACACACAGAAAGAATGTTTAACCCTTTCAGTCTTTCACCTGACACACATTATAGATACCATCCGCTTATCTAGGGTCGAATTGCGGGGCAGCAGCTCCAGCAGGGGACCCCAAACTCCTTTTTCCCGAGCCAGATTAACCAGCTCAGACAGGGATCCCGAGGCATTCCCAGGCCATTATAGATACATGACATACAAATGTAATGGAAAGAAACAGGCACACATGGGGAAACACACTAGGTTTCTCTCACTTGACTGTAATGTATAAAAAGGAATAATGAGTGAGGTAAAGAAAGAGACATTCACACCTCACCTGTCCCGGAACATGTACTTGGGGTCACTGGGATGGAAATGTTCAGTTTTTATTTGATCTATTCAGTAGTTTATAGTGTCAGTATGCCTATTGCTATGAATTGTACCAAGGCAAGGCCCGGACGGATACTTAAAATTTGATTGGCTCAAACACAGCACACACACACACACACACACACACACACACACACACACACACACACACACACACACACACACACACACACTCTGGTAGGGAGCCAACACTAACGCCTGCTGGCTGCTCAGGTGTGCCAGGTTCTCCGTTTTGAGTCCGTCAGGGTTGATGCTGTCACCATAGAAACGGTGCTCCAGAGCCAATAGCAAAGCCCCGTTCTCTTCAGCCATGTCAACATGGTGACCTGGGAAAACATGGTCAAAGCAGATTAGATTCAGTGTGTAGCAAGGTTTACTGTAATACTTTTTTAAGCAAGAAACACACTGACACACTGATTAAATGTTTTGAAGATGCTAAAATGTGTGATGGGGTGATGATGCACTATCAACCCACTACACTGTAGGGCCTATAGGTATGTTAAAGTAATTTTTCCCCATTAAGAATGGTAAGAATTTTTTTTGTGCATATTTTCATATAAAGTCTGACTGTAGATGTGTTACATAAGGTGATTTCTGAGTATATATTTAATCTGTGTTTATGTATGACTTGATTTCCTTTTACATAAACATTGTACTGCAGGCTAGAAGTTCTGCAGAGCACAACAATAGCATGAAGAAGCATGAAGCACTGTTCAGCAGAAAGAGTGTGAAGACAGCAATATTGAAATTCCAAATTTAACTGATGGAAACATGGGAGGAAAAAGATGTGAGGATTTGATGGGTACTGACAGAGCGCATCAAAGGGCAGGACAGATAATGCAAAGAATACACTCGCAAACAAGTTTCATTTTACTAAAACTAACTAACTAATGTGATGCTTCACTCTTTGTTTCCATTTTTATTTCTAAATCTGCCAGCGGGTGTCAGCCATTTTCTGTATTTTATCTGTTTGACCAATCTGCTGTCTGAAATTGTGTGACAGACCGGCGAGGACGTGTTGCATTTTACTGTACCGGCCAGAACATCAAACTCAAAGATGGGCCCTTCTCCTCCGATGAAGAGGAACACTGGACCATGAGGACGTTGCCAGTACGCCTCATTCACAAAGAACCTCTGGAAAAAGACAGGCAGAGAGATGCAGAGAAAGAAAGGCTTTATTCAGGTTCACCCAAACCAGCAGCACATTCAATGTCTTAGTGTAAGTAATCCTTTATTTAAATCTGCGGTGGACACATTTGAGAGCCAAAAGAAGCTCAATACATGCTGTTAGGAGACGTCGTCTTGTCGGTGCCTAGTGGAGTTGGGGAGGTAAAAAGGTTAAGATAGAGAGCTCACTCACTGCTGAGCTAACGTTGGTAGCAGTTTAGCTCTTGTCTGTAGAACAAAATGAAAGCAGCAGGAGACTGATTTAAGGTGACAAGGCAGTTGTTTCAATAGATTTTCTGCATTGGAAAAACAATGAATGAATGAATGAATGAAGAAATTTATTTCAGACATATCAAAAATAAACCAAAGTATCAAAGAAATATACTAATAAGTTAAATAAGCAAAACATGCAATGAACAATAAGTAACATTGGCCAACTTAGACATGTCTGAAGACATGTCTGAAAACAATGAATGATGCTCAGAAATAACATGTTTGAAAATAAATATTGTCTTTGTCTAGGTTGTCTACGGAGGCCCTGAGAGGCAAGTGATTTAAAAAAAAGAAGTGATTATTTATTCTATTCTATAGAATTATTATAACTCTGATCTGGTAAAATAGGTGATTTTTTTTTTTAAAGTTACGTTGTTTCATCTGTGACAGGTGGAGAAAAAAGGTGATTTTTTTTTTTTGTCAGGATCATTTTCCTACTGTAATGTGTTTGTTGTTATAATTCTCATATGGGCCACAAGAGGCTGAAGTGCACCACTACCCCTCGTTCTAAATGGGACAGAAAGCGTTCATGTTTTCTTCCAGGTTGAGTTTTAATTTCTCCAAGCACTCTAAACACAAGGTACAAATGAAAATTCACCTGGAAGATAAGTACCTGCCTAAACTTTTGTTTTCACCTGTTTTTACAGATGAAAGAAAGTCACCTTTTCTTACAAGTCATAAACACAGGAGAGAAAAAAAAACAATTTAGATCAGACTTAGAAAATGGATCACAAGAATTGTTTTCTTTCACTTTCCTCTCAGGGCTTCCATAGTTATGAAATCACAGAACCTTGTGTCAGTGTTCTTTTGTCATCACTTTAAGTCAAGTGTACAATTGCTTTTTATGTCTCAAATATCAGGCCTGTATCGTGTAATCATCTGCTCCATGCACTCACAATGGACAGGCCATTGATCATTGATATTTCTCTACCTGAGGGAAGGTGCTAACGTCTTGTCGGTTGAAGTGGTCCAGCTGTTGGTGAATCCTGCCCTCCTTAACATGTTGGAGAGGCTGACGACCACTGACCGTCTGCTTCTGGAGATGCTGCTTGGCTTCCTGCAGCTGGAGATTACGCACACGCTCCTTGATCTTCCTCAGAATCCGTCCTGGCATTTAAAGAGGAACCAAGCATCAAGGAAAAGAGAGGACAATTGTGCACAGTCATGGAAAAAATACAATGGTGGTGGTACCAGAGCTGATAACTTCTTCTAATAAGGCTCCTATGTGGCTCCACCAGCCGTTTGATTGATTAAAACAGGTTATGTTCATGTCAGTGAAGTGATGGTTGGCAAAAATACTTAAAACTCTACCTAAAAAATCTCTGATCTATTTCAGGAACAGTCAACATCTAACATCAGATACCCAAGGGATTCACTGTCACCAGTAGCATCTGTTTTCTTTTGTCTTCCAGCTCAAACTTGACAACTGCAAACATAAATAAACTCTACCTGAAATAATGAGCAAAGAATGAAATATTACTCAATTGCCTCAGCATTGTCATATTTGTGCTATAAAAGTATGATTTCAACTTTTCAAAAACCTTTGCAAATCCTGATACGTGTGAATTGCTTTGATTTATTTTGTATATTCATCAAGCTGTCAAGTTACCAATTTCAAATCTGTGAGTAAATTATCACATTCAGAGGAGCATTCATCAACTCACCAGCATCAGTGAAGTTCAAGACGAGTAGAAGGATGAGACAGTTGGCCGGTGAGAAAAACATCTTTACCATCAAATCAGAATACTAGCTAAAAGAAATGTGTATACAATCTGCAGGACTTGGGAGGATCTCCACCACTCACCAGCTCCTTATATAGTCCTCGAAAGTGACTGCAGTGATGAGGTGATCCCTTGATAAATGGCTGCGGAAACTGTCATATGACCTATGCATTATTATGAGACCAGAGTGAGACTGTGTGTGTGTGTGTGTGTGTGTGTGTGTGTGTGTGTGTGTGTGTGTGTGTGTGTGTGTGTGTGTGTGTGTGTGTGTGTCTATCTGCCATATAAACTGCTCAGCAAAATAGAGCGTTGGCTTGGGCTTGGCTTGGTATAGTAACAAGATCTCTCTGCCTTGTAATGGCTTTTTTTTTTTTGAGTGGTTGAGTTAGAGCAGCATTTTCTTGACTTCCTCTTTTCCCCTTAATGTGCTGCACCAGGATGTCAAAGCGCGCACACACTCACACACACACACACACACACACACACACACACACACACACACACACACACACACAGAGGCTTAATTCCAGTAACACACTGTATCTCTTTGGGGTCATGTATTTTTGCAAAATGTCTCTCTTCTCAGAGTTTGTTGCTCTAAATCTACTAAATGCTTGAAAATGTAATGAAGGCCTATCTTGAGTTCACTCAAGCCTGGAATCACAGACACTTGTCTTAAAGGTCACTGTTGAGTTTTTTAAATAATAAACATCAATGTAAATCCTCCAATTTAAGGATGTATTATCACATTAAATATCATCATGCAGTTTCTCCAAAATGAGCTGTGAAGAACTAACCCCCATCCTGACACTTGATAAAGGGTAGCATGTGTACCTTCTGTCTCTTCAGAACGTAGATCTTATCAGCATTCAAGTCATGAATGCTAAGTGCATTTTCCATTCGGTTAAAATATCTAATTTAGATTGCAACAAGTTGGTTATTTCAATAACGTCACAGTGACCACAGTGTCACAGTGTCACGTAAACTTCCTATTCATTTTTTAATCCTCTCTCGCAATCTTCCATTTTGTACATCTAACCTCACTTCATACAAATACAGAGCAGAGGGAGGAACTGACGTGTCCTGTGCTTGACTGCAATATTTAATAAGATACACCGAAACATTGCTTTTCTCATCAGGCAGGCTAGACATGAACAACACCATGGAAGATGGACTCATACGTGAGTCAAATCTGGTTTATGCTCTGGTCTATGGCTGCATCTTAGCACTGGGTCTGCCTCTTAATGCTGTGTCGCTGTGGATTCTACTTAGACGCCACAGCCTCAAATCTCCCAGTGTCGTCTTCATGGTCAACCTGGCCATCTCTGACCTGCTGCTCGCCATCTCCTTGCCCATGAGGGTCTACTTTTACGCCACAGGTACCTGGCCACTGAGCCCTGAGGCATGTATCTGGACCACAATGCTCTTTCGCAGCAACATCCGCTCCAGCTCCATCTTCATCACCTTCATTAGTGTGGACCGACTGCTGGCTGTCGTCTACCCTCTGAGGTCACGCCATCTCCGAACCACTTCCAACGCCTTGAAAGCTGTTGTGCTCGCTTGGCTGTTTGTGTTGGCGTTGAACACCCCAGAGACATTGGAATTTTCAAAATTCATAAAGCGTAAGAATGACAATACCTGTTTTGAATTTCAACGTGGGCCTAATGTCACCAATGATAACGGTTCCCAACGCATCTATCATAAATCAACATTTAGTACTTATTTACCGTCTGTGTTAGCATTCATCCTACTGGCAGTCAACGTTGTGTGCACCACGTCGGTGTCTCGGACTCTACGCAGTGACTCAGCAAGGGTCAACAACAAGGTGAATGTCATGCTAATTTTTGTCATGAACTTGGTTATGTTCATCATATGTTTCTTGCCTATGATGGTTCATTTATTATTTCTTGGGCTACCTGTGAGTACACCTTTAGTATGTCTTGCTAGTTTTAACTGTTGTCTGGATCCACTTTTGTATTACTTTTCTCTGGATGCCTTCTGGAAGAACAAAGAGGATATAGAACTTGCAAGAGAACCAGACCACCGACATACTATTTCCATGTAGTCTCGCTTTGCCAGACCTTCCTATACAGCGCTGCGGGCGAGGGTCTAGCTAGTCCACACAGCATTCCGGGATGGGAGAAAAACGTGCTCTGGTTCATAGACATTTCTTTAAACCAATTGTGAATCACAAACCGTGGCACTGTCTGGCGCTTAGCAAAATAGCCTCAGGAAGAAACTTGTTTTGGTGGAACACGTGTACGTTCAAAAGTTGTTTTAGTCGTGCAACAGAAAACTCAGATTTGACAGATAGTCTAGCTAGCTGTCTGGATTTACCCTGCAGAGATCTGAGGAGCAGTTAACCATAGTCCTCATAAATCCACCGAGGTTTAACATTTCAACACAAAGAAAGCGGAAGGTAACGGACATCCGGCCAAAAGGGACAACCTTTGGAATTATTGCCTGCACCGGAGCAATCCTGGAAGTGGAATGTTGTGGAGCAAGCAACCATGACGTATGTCCTCATTCTCAATTTTAATCTTTAATTTTCATGAGATGGCGTCAGATTTTCGGATTCTGATTTCTTTTTTTTATTTGGGTGTGGGAGGGATACTCGTTTGGCTTCAAGTTCGACAGTGTGATAGATTTTCTTTTTTTTTAAACAAAAAAACAACAACAAAAACAACTTTGATTGTCTCTTTATTAAAATGTTTGTGCAAATCTTGTAAAAGAAGTGGAAAAACTAGGCTTGTAAATGTAAGTTGCTATTATTAATTCATGCTTATCAGTTGTAACATCACATGCATTGAAAGATTCCAAGTCGTTTTAGAGGAAATTATGCTTTCTTGCCAAAAATTAAATGGGAAGATGGATGCCATTTTTATACATTTGAAGCTATACAGCCAGGGGATGGTTAGTTAGTTTAGCACCAAGACTGAAAACAGGGAAACAGCTAGTCTGGCTGAACAGAGCCATACCAACTGTGTCCCCCCTGCTTCTAGTTTTTATGCTATGCTATGCTATGCTATGCTATGCTATGCTATGCTATGCTATGCTAAGCCAAGTGCTTCCAGGCACTATAGTTTTACCATGAGAGTGATTTTGATCTCATCTAACTTTGGGCAGAAAGCGAATAAGTGTATTTTTCTAAAAGATGTAACTATTTCTTGGCAAGCAAATGTTCTATTATTTTGCAGCTGACTGAAATCATCTTGTGTTATACCTTCTCCATCAGTCATCAGAACTAAACTCAAAAGCCTGAAGACTTGCATGTTTAACAGCAAAGCTGGTGAGAAAGAAAGCGTACTGTATAAGGTTTTGGGCTAAAGAGAGGTTTTGACTATATGATGATGTGATGTTTAGATTTTAGTTTAGAAATGCTCATTCAGTTGTACTGCGTGTACCTGTGAATCTGTATTCTCATATTTTGCAAAATATAATAAATGCTCAAAGACCAGATTTTGGTTTGATTCACAAACAGTCTTTATTCGTATTCATTTTTATCATTGATATTTACTAAACTCTGCTGCTGCAAGAAATTTCCATCACAACATATAATCTCATTTTAGCATCATTTTTTTCTTATTGTATCTTTTAATTCTTTTATGTAAGATGTGTTCTGTATGTTTAAATCATTTGATGTGACTCAGGCTTTTGTCTTGTTTGAGAGCGTCTCAGTCACAGAGCCAGCAGTTCTCGAATCCTGAACCTCGCCAGATGGAAGGGCATTGTTATAAACCGACAGCAGACTGTAAGGATCGTGATTACCACATGGGCAGATTTGAAATGTTCCAAAAGTAACCCTTGCAAATGCAATTAGCCATTGAGGATTGGCAAAGTAGTCAATAATGGGTATCATCTATGACTTGGTTTATATTAATTCACCTAATTTTACACACTATAAATGAGGCCACTGATGGAACATTAACTGCATTTCTGGTTTAAATCCAACCACGCAGATATCAATCTCACTTCCATTGTGCAACAGACGGATGGGTGTGATGCAAGAGCTAGATAAGGATGATGACATTAGAAAACAAGTACAAATTAGCTACGTGATGCAATCCTGTAGACTACAGAAAACCATTTCACAGCACGACAATAAAAGCTATAATCAACATCAGAACGAGCAAACAAATGGAGTAATCAGAGAGAGAGAGAGAGAGAGAGAGAGAGACGCTTGTATGGATATGAGAACAAGCTGTGAAAATTCAGCTAAACGCTTCATTCGTGGTTAGATAATCTGTTGTAATGGCCAAAAAATGGACACAGTGGAAACGTTTCTTTGTCTTTCTCAAAATTTTGAAGAATTTCACCAAAACCAACTGCATGGTTCGAAACTATTAGATGTACATTAACATTTTATAATTTGGGTAAAAAGACATTTAAGAAAATGCTGAATTATAGTATGTGTAGCTGGCTATTTAAGTGAGTTGTTGGAATTACAGTTTTTTACAATTCCTTACACACTAAAATTAAAACTTTCCCACAATTAGCAAAACCTTACACTCAAGGAGCAAAACACTGGCCTAGATTTGCACAACTTTAAGCACATTGTCAGCTTCCCACTTTTTGCAAAACATTACACACAGTGATTTCAAAACACTAAACACACTTGTATGCATTTGACACAGACATTTATCAAGATGTCATTTCCTTGCAATTTCAAAGCAAAGGCTTTCAAATCAACACACACATGAACCAATTGGTTAAACACAGCCACCAGGTATGCAAACACATGATTGCTTAATTGTAGACACACCAATCAGGTTTAAGCACTATATAAAATGCAGCAGGTAAATTCACCTGCCTTCAACCAAAATGGAAGGAGTCAGAAGAAGAAGACTGTGAGTGAGAGGGGGAATCCACAGAGGAGGAAAAGGAGGTAGAGGAAGAGGAAGAGGCCCAGCCAGAGGTAGAGGCTGAGGTGGAGGTAGAGGAAGAGGGAGAGGGAGAGAGAGAGGGAGAGGAAGACCTGAAGCCGGAGAATATTCTCAAAGAAGAAGAGGACCAAATTTATCAAATGAAAGTTGCGCAACACTAGTGGACCATGTTGTGAACCACGGATTGATGCTGAGGGAGGCTGGACTAAGAGTTCAGCCAAATCTTAGCAGATATACAGTGGTATCTGTCATAAGGACATTTCGACAAGGAAACAGGTCAAAGAAAATCTGTCTACCGTTACAGTAATCAGCTGCTCATTGTATGCACCATATCAGCACCTTTGATACCCCTCCCTGTGACATTTGAGGATTGAGGGTCGAGAACGACAAGGAGGAAGGGGGCCCTTATTCACGCGAGGGTTTACAATCTCCGGCCCCAGGCTCAGGTACGCCTCATTGAGGCCATGTGACCAAGTCGACACCACAGCTTTGCAAGGATGGATTCAACATTCAAGACAGTTGTCTTGCCAATGAGGATATTGCCTGTGATGATGATGAAATTCTCTGGCCAGATCCAGCTAGGCGAAGAGAGATGTCTAGTATTTTCTGTACTTTGTCATATCATTTTTTAGTTTGTTGTTGTTTTTTGTGATTGTAACCTGTACTGGATACCGTATTTTATGTTTGTCTGTTGTTTACTGAGCTAACAATGTTATGCACACTACTGTAGTAGCATGAAAACTTGTCATTCTCCATGTCGACATGTTGACTGATTTGGGTATATGGAGAGAAATAAATTATATTTTCCTCAGTCTGCAGCATTGGTCTTGTGTAGTGTTTGGTGAACTTATTGTAAATTTCTCTGTGTAATTCATTTACAGTACTCTAATCATTGAGAAGTAGAATTGCTAAAAGTGTTTTAGGTTAGCAACAGCAGTGTGTATCTGGTTAAAACTTGATGAAAACTTCAAATGAAAAGTGTGTGTTTCATATGGTAACAAAATATGTTTTTTATAAATTAGTGTATAGTTTTTGGGTTTCATTTTGCAAAGGTGCAAAGGTGTTCTGCTAATTGGGTGTGTGGTTGTGCTAATTGTGTGTAGTGTTTTGAAAAAGACTGTACCATCCATCCATCCATCCATCTTCGTCCGCTTATCCGGTGTCGGGTCGTGGGGGGAGCAGCTCCAGCAGGGGACCCCAAACTTCCCTTTCCCGAGCAACATTAACCAGCTCCGACTGGGGGATCCCGAGGCGTTCCCAGGCCAGGTTGGAGATATAATCCCTCCATCTAGTCCTGGGTCTTCCCCGAGGCCTCCTCCCAGCTGGACGTGCCTGGAACACCTCCCTAGGGAGGCGCCCAGGGGGCATCCTTACCAGATGCCCGAACCACCTCAACTGGCTCCTTTCGACGCAAAGGAGCAGCGGCTCTACTCCGAGCTCCTCACGGATGACTGAGCTTCTCACCCTATCTCTAAGGGAGACGCCAGCCACCCTCCTGAGGAAACCCATTTCAGCCGCTTGTACCCTGGATCTCGTTCTTTCGGTCATGACCCAGCCTTCATGACCATAGGTGAGGGTAGGAACGAAAACTGACCGGTAGATCAAGAGCTTTGCCTTCTGGCTCAGCTCTCTTTTCGTCACAACGGTGCAATAGATTTAATGCAATACCGCACCCGCTGCGCCGATTCTCCGACCAATCTCCCGCTCCATTGTCCCCTCACTCGCGAACAAGGTACTTGAACTCCTTCACTTGGGGTAAGGACTCATTCCCTACCTGGAGAAGGCATTCCATCGGTTTCCTGCTGAGAACCATGGCCTCCGATTTAGAGGGGCTGATCCTCATCCCAACCGCTTCACACTCGGTTGCGAACCGATCCAGTGAGTGCTGAAGGTCGCAGGCCGATGATGCCATCAGGACCACATCATCTGCAAAGAGCAGCGATGAGATCCCCAGCCCACCAAACTGCAACCCCTCCCCACCCCGACTACGCCTCAATATCCTGTCCATAAATATTACAAACAGGATTGGTGACAAAGCGCAGCCCTGGCGGAGGCCAACCCTCACCTGAAACGAGTCCGACTTATTACCGAGAACCCGGACACAGCTCTCACTTTGGTCATACAGAGATTGGATGGCCCTGAGTAG
This sequence comes from Perca flavescens, assembly GCF_004354835.1. Taxonomy (NCBI): domain Eukaryota; kingdom Metazoa; phylum Chordata; class Actinopteri; order Perciformes; family Percidae; genus Perca; species Perca flavescens. The sequence continues at coordinate 28,193,347 of NC_041333.1, forward strand.
AGACCCCCTCACCCCATACTCCCGCAGCACCTCCCACAGTATCTCCCGGGGGACCCGGTCATACGCCTTCTCCAAATCCACAAAACACATGTAGACCGGTTGGGCATACTCCCAGGCTCCCTCCAGGATCCTTGCGAGAGTAAAGAGCTGGTCCGTTGTTCCACGACCAGGACGGAATCCGCATTGTTCCTCCTCAACCCGAGGTTCGACTATCGGCCGAACCCTCCTTTCCAGCACCTTGGAGTAGACTTTACCAGGGAGGCTGAGAAGTGTGATACCTCTATAATTGGCACACACCCTCTGGTCCCCCTTTTTAAAAGGGGAACCACCACCCCAGTCTGCCACTCCTTTGGCACCGTCCCCAGACTTCCACGCAATGTTGAAGAGGCGTGTCAACCAGGACAGCCCCTCCACACCCAGAGCCTTGAGCATTTCTGGACGGATCTCATCAATCCCGGGGCTTTGCCACTGTGTAGTTGTTTGACTACATCAGTGACTTCCGCCTGGGAAATCGACGACAATCCCCGTTATCCTCCAGCTCTGCCTCTAACATAGAGGGCGTATTAGTCGGATTCAGGACTTCCGCAAAGTGCTCCTTCCACCGCCCTATTACCTCCTCAGTTGAGGTCAACAGTGTCCCATCCTTACTGTACACAGCTTGGATGGTTCCCCGCCCCTCCTGAGGTGGCGAACAGTTTTCCAGAAGCACTTTGGTGCCGACCGAAAGTCCTTCTCCATGTCTTCTCAAACTTCTCCCACACCCGCTGCTTTGCCTCTTTCACGGCAGAGGCTGCAGCCCTTCGGGCCCTTCGGTACCCTGCAACTGCCTCCGAGTCCTCCGGGATAACATATCCCGGAAAGACTCCTTCTTCAGTCGGACGGCTTCCCTGACCACCGGTGTCCACCACGGTGTTCGTGGGTTACCGCCCCTTGAGGCACCTAAGACCCTAAGACCACAGCTCCTCGCCGCAGCTTCAGCAATGGAAACTTTGAACATTGTCCACTGGGTTCAATGCCCCCAGCCTCCACAGGGATGCACGAAAAGCTCCGCCGGAGGTGTGAGTTGAAAGTCTGTCGGACAGGGGCCTCCTCCAGACGTTCCCAATTTACCCGCACTACACGCTTTGGGCTTACCAGGTCTGTCCAGAGTCTTCCCCACCCCTGACCCAACTCACCACCAGATGGTGATCGGTTGACAGCTCTGCCCCTCTCTTCACCCAAGTGTCCAAAACATACGGCCTCAGATCAGATGAAACGATTATGAAATCGATCATTGACCTTCGGCCTAGGGTGCTCTGGTACCAGGTACACTTATGAGCATCCCTATGTTCGAACATGGTGTTCGTTATATACAATCCATGACTAGCACAGAAGTCCAACAACAAACAACCACTCTGGTTTAGATCAGGGAGGCCGTTCCTCCCAATCACGCCTCTCCAGGTGTGATTGGGAGGAAGCTCCAAAAAAGACTGTACCGGTTTTCAAAATTGTGTTTAAGCAATTGAAAAAAACTGTAAATAATTCTGTTAAATACAGTTTAACAGTATACTGTTACATTTCATAGTAAATTGGGTGTGAAAAGTTTATTCTTGAATCTTGACCAAATAACTCAAGGGCCACTTACATGCTTTTACTGGGGCTTTCAACTTTACTGAATCTCAAGGTATTTGTCAGTGGATAGGGTTTTCTCAGTTGTCATGACGATTGGGAAGGGGTCATTGACCCGGAGGTAATAGTCATCATATCACCATTAAAATGTTTCATGTAAATATTTATAGTAATAATCTAATAATCTCACATCTGATAACAAACATTGTAGTCACGGCAAATTGGATTGCTGCTACAAAAAAAAAAAAAAAAAAAAATACTTGAAAATGATAACACAAAGAAGTGAAATAAGGAATATAAATGCAAGTTGAATTAATAACGTCCTGGCAGCAGCATAATAATGTTGCCAGGTCATTTTGCCAAAGGTTTGGGGGTCTAAAATTGAATAAAGCATCAACAAATTCATAGTTATAATTTCCACTACTTTATTAACAGACAGATTTCATGATTTCATCAGCAGACAAAATATACAGATCAAAGTTGGTTTTGTTTGACTAACATAATATGCTCCCTTTCAGTAGTATTGACTTTAATCCAGTCTCTGACTCTGGACTAAGGCTTTAAACGTTGTTTTACAAAACATTCTAACAGTGCTGTTTTGCACATAGATGAACACATGCAAGGGAAGACAAAAGACATTATTTTAAAATCATTCACAAAGGCATTGATGAAGAAAGCACACACAAAAAACATGACAAGAAAATAGAAAAGTTGATGACAAATGAGAGCATCCAAAATATATATGGGTCATCACCAGTTTCAAATATGATGAAATATTATAAAAAAAACTTTATGAAAAAAAGTGAAAGCAGACTAATGTCCAATGCAACCTTCTTGAACTTCTAGGAAATTAAAAGCAGAAAGGGGAGCAAAGAAGCAACAGGCAGGCAAGAGGATAAATATGCAAGTAAGCAACTAGTCATCAGCAGTTACATGTTTACATTACAGAGAACATGGGAATAAAAAGATAACTATTGAATTATTGTCTATGGATAATGATTGTTTAGAGAAGCAAGGCTTCATGCTTTGCACCGATGATTGTGTTAGTAGAACTAAGAAGACACAAAGTAACCTCCAGGGCAGGAGAAAAAAAACAAAAGTACAGTCTCCTTGACGACACATGGAGACAGTCATCTCCCCCAACGACGGTAACCATCATACAAATCCCAAGAGGAAGATGAGGGGTCTTGAAATTATAATTCATTATGGGCTAAAGGACTTTGCTACAAGGAAAATCCTGTGAAAGAACCAACAGTTTAGTATTGCGTTACACCTCAGTGTAATTATTACCTATGGAAAATAGACAACAAAAAACAACAAAAAAAATAGGTTGGTAGGAAAAAAAGAAATCTTTTACAATATCAAACCAAAATCACAAGTAAAGTGCAACTCAAACATCAGTTCCACAGGAGGATGCTACAGTGGCTGGGGTGGTGACTGTAGATATGCCTTTGGGTGGGTGGGATGACACGGATGACCGTCGTGTTCACGCTTCATCGCAGATAACAGTCTCCACCACAAATGTATTCTCAAAGTGACGGATGTGGTGGCAGTCCTTCGCCTCGCGCTTGTTGATGCCTGAGAGGGAAACGGGGTGAGACACAGAGAGGGGATCAGTGACGTGACTTGAACTGATCACAACGGTTTCAAACAATAAAGTTCCTTCTATCCATTAAAACAAAAACACAGAGCGTACCGCCATCTACCATGTGATTGACGGGCCTCTTAAAACGTTTCCCTCCATTAACCCCAACTTACGTCTGCGGGTGACACGGCGGTTCAGACGGTACGTGTCCTTCCCATTGCACAGGCGGTAGATGAAGGGTCCCAGCTGACGCATGTTGTGCACTTTGCCAGTAACCACCATCTCTTCATGGATGATGTAGGTCTGAGGCAAGTATGTTCCCTTCTGCAAGAGACGAAAGGTACAATAACAAGCTCACTGGAAAATGTTTTCCAACAGAAACATTAAGGGGCCGAATAGTCCAAAAACAGACTATATTGGGTGTCTGCACACACGGACGTGTTCACATAATAACTTGACAGTTCAGACCGTTGAGGGAACGAAGAGCTGGAGAGTCAAAAATGAAGGGAGCTATCATAATTTATTAGCTGTGTCGCTCTCTCCACTTTCATTTAAAGCCTACCCTGTCGGAATATAAACTGCTACACAAAAGATTTAGATTTGTATACAGTTATGAGACAAACAATGGTACTGCTAAGTCTTTTGAATCAACTGTGTGAATGTATTGTCCTGTAAACGACCAAGCTAACATGCTTGCTAACTGACAGCTAGCAAGTTAGCTTGGTAAAAGAGCATTTGTTTTCCTCTTTAACGACACCGTATTTGATGAAATTATGTACAAGCCCGAGAACAAGATGCCATGAAAAAAGAAAGTAGCTTAAAGAGCTCTTATGGCTGACTAGCGTTAGCATCTTCAAACCTTGCTGGAATGGTAGCGGTTAGCTTCATAACTACTGCAGGTAATTAACTATGCCTGCGAGTAATCACTTCATCACTCAGCCTCCAGCGCTGCCCATTTCAGATGAATTTCACTGTGCCACTTTCTGCTGTGACCAGGCTTTAACTCGTATGACCAGTTTTTTTGTTTTTTTTCTTAGAATAAACTGTACATTGGTAGAGTCAAATGCGAAACCATCTCATAGTGTTTAGCAACAGGGAAGGCTAAAAGTAAAGCCATTCCTTTCTAAGAATTCAAGAGAAAAATGGTGCTTATGAATACATTAAGTTGTTTAAGATTGCAGTTGTGTTACCTTCACATTGATAAGGAGCTCCCAAAGGTTGCGTGGAGGCATCACAATGGTGGTGTTGAGCTCAATAACGTAGCACTTGTCCAGAGCAATGTCATGGTAGGCAGTCAGTCCCTGGAAAATAAAACAGTTTATCAAATACAAATTCTAAAGACAAGTACTTTGGTTTTCTGTGCTCATGTTGTTATGTGTTGGCAGTTTCTTGAACTGAAAATTCAATCATTTTACCCATGATAGCAGTGGGGCTCTGGAGATGTTGCCATTTTGGTCCAAACTGAAATACTTTAACAAATATTGAATTTATGGCTATTAAAATTTTGTATGGACATTCATGGTCCGCAGTGGATGAATCCTACTGACTGATGATCTACTGTCTTTTCATCTACGGTCATCATCAGTTCAAAATTTCAATTTGTGAGCATGTTAGAATGCAGATGTTATAAACTGCAGTATGCTGGGCTGCAGATTGTGGTCTTGTTTTATTAATTTTTTAATAAAGTTTTCTTTTTATGTAATTTGAAAAGTAAATAAATAACAGTTATAAGTTAATTGTAGTAAATATTCAGCGGTGTACTTTGTGGGTTTTCTATTCAAGTTGTATATGTCAAATGAGTGTGTGTTTGGTCCTCACTCTGTGGAAGTCATGGATTATATCAGCGGGGTCGCTGCCTCCAAAGTGAGGCACGGGCACAGTGATCTTCTCATAGTTGTCGGCCAAGTAGATGCCGACATTTTCCTCCAGCTCCTGACGCCCACGCAGCGGGGCATACACAGAGTCTTCATAAAGCACCCTGCAGTGGAACAGGTTCTCCTCTGGGATCTACACACACATAAATAAGCATTTGGATCAACACAACTGCTGGAACACTCGGAAACAAGTCTATAGCAAGAATATCCTTTTTTTACTGCAGTGACTTGAATAAAAAACAAAATGAAATAATTTAATTTATGAATACAGTATGTGATGCAAGAACCAATCGGAGACACATACAACACACAGTAGAGTATAATCAGGTCTTACATGAGGTATAAAGTAGTAGCGGTAGACATAAATGGAGGCAAGGACCAGACCAGCCATAAACACAACCAGGCCAAACGTCAGGCAGCACAGGCCATTGAGGGGAGACTTTTTGGGCCGCAGCGGCAGGACCAGCTCATCTTCATCCTGGAAAACACAACAGAGATATTAATACTTCAAATGGGCAAAGAAAAGCATTTCAAGGCAGCTTCAATCCAACTTTCAGCTTACTCATCTTCACCAAGAAGAGCAGCTGAAAATGACCCAAATTAACTAACTGCTAAAATAGAAGCTCACATAAATGGCAACTCCGCATTTCAAATTTGAATTAGTAGCACTTCCCAGAGGAAAGGATGACGGAGCGCTTGGTAATGAAAACTTGACTGAGATGGTGAGTAATCTTCCCAGACGCCTCCAGTCTCGCAGCCCATCTGTTGGTGCCACGCGCCCAACCTGTGCTGGCAGGGTGGCACTACACACAGATAGTAGACCGTCACTGTGTGCTTCCATGTACAAAAACAATGACTAACAGAGAAATGCTGTACTGTTGAGTGGTCGTGGCCGTGGCCGGTAAAATTATCTCCTGATCTCCTGATGGTTGCTATTCTTAGCTCAGGTTTTGGAGAGTTTTCCCTTATCCAAGCGAGGGTTAGGACAGAGGGTGTCGTATGCTGTACAGATATTGAAGTCCTTTGGAGTCCAAATTGTTCCGATGTTGGGATATATAAATATAAATCTGATTAGACCAGCTGGAGTTGTCAATGAAAAAATTAATGTGTGCATGGGAAAGGCTGTTGTCAGAAACTTCACAGAACAATCATGACAATCGTGTGTGAACATGTTCCATCATTTTAAATAGGAGATGACACAAAAAAATAGAAAAGCAGTGCCTTTGTTTCACAATGTCTGCTAAATATGCTGTATATTTTTGCACCTTACATTAGCACGGTGTCTATCCAGTATGTCTATTTTCATATAAGAACAAAGTCATTTCAGTTCGATACACTGTTCTTTGTGGCAGTATTTGGAAGCAGAACGTGCAAAGGACAAGACGACAACTGTGTATGTGTGAACACACTTCTGTGAGACTCGGTTCTTTGTGTTCTCCCACACCACAGAGAGAGATAGAGGCTCTTTTCACACAAACTAAGAGCGTGACACACCATGAGGCCTGTCCGTCTCCTGTTCAATACACACCCACTCCAGCTCTGTACTTTTGCAATATTCACTTCACATATCCTGATGTCCTATCTAAATTCCATTATGGTTCATCATCTTCGGGGCTCAGCCATGTATCTTTGATAAGGTGATGCTCGGATGCTGACAGGCAAAGTTGAGGACTCCAGTGCTCTGCCTCATTTAGAGCTGTGAAAAATAATCTTGCATGCACTGCAAGCCACATCATCTGCCATTTTGTCAGCCAAAAGCTCATGCATTTCTTGCATTCTACCTTTTTAAAGCTGGGGAGTTGTTTATTTAAATCTGCACTGAAGGAAAGAAATCCGAGGCCATGTCACTTCTAAAGCAAAACCCAAAACAAATCCTTTACATTGTTTAACTTTCTTTTTGCTTGTAATACTCTATACAGCCCGTAACAAAGAGCATGCATTTGCACATTATAATAATTTGCATCAAGCCTACAATAAGCCTAACTACTGGCGCAGAAGAAAACCATCGAATGTGAAAATGAAAATGAAAATGACATGTTTTGTTTCCAACCAAATGGCGATAGATGCTGTCAAAGATGCCCTGCTGTTCACGGCTGTGCAGGTGCAGGCTGCCCCGCAGAACAAGCAGGCAGGAGAGCCTGGGCACAGCAGGCGTCACGTTGGTGTCATATTAAGACGACAATGACAAGCGTTTTTAATAAGAGAAATACTCACCATCGGATGAGGAATGAGAATTTCGGTCTTGTCGCCATCATTCTCCTTCTCCACTTTCTGTCCCGCGACAGAGTGGAAAGTGATCTTCACCATGGCTCGGTGTCACCGTGTGTCTGTCCTCTGCAGGTGTCCTCGCTCTTCGTCTGGGTCTCTTCTTCAACGATAGCTGGCCACCTTTCTGAAACAAAGTCCCTCACTTCGTCGACTGACTGTCCTCTTCTCACCGCTGGGCTGCTTCTCTGTTTTTGTCTTTATCCACCGGAAGTGTGCTACTGCTGCTTTTTTTTTTTTTTTTTTTTTTAATATGTGGCCTTAAAGGACTAGTGCGGCGCTTTATGTTTACGGCGATGCTGTATTGTATCAGCTCTCATTTCATTAGTATGTTAGAATTATTGTACTGTCTGTCTTATAACAAGAATATGCAAAGGCATTTATTGGCATGCAGATGACTGAGTAGTGAGGTATAACTCTGTGCTAGTTTATATAGATAGATAGAGAGAGAGAGAGAGAGAGAGAGAGAGATAGTATATGAATGTAATGTATGTATATTAATGCAATTGCTTATCATGTACTTGTTTTACTTTTTCATAATTCTAAAATAGTAGCTCATAATTATGAAATACTAAGCTATAAGTTAATTATCAGATACTATAATCATGAGGGGGAAAAAAAAAACAACCTGCATCAGTGCTTTTATTTTTTATAAGAAAGTACATTGTGCTGATAATACTGTAATCTTTGAATGCAAGATGTGTATTTACAATAAGGTATTGTTAAGTAAGCAAAATAAATCTGAATAGGCCCTACTTCTTCCACCACTGGAGAAAAGAGGCAATATACCAAGCTGATGTTCATACCCCAGTGTTAACACAAATTTGACAGCTGAGTTATTGTTTCTGTACACAGGAAGAAAATGACCACAGCATTATTTTTATTCCAAATGTTCTTGTTTTCTTTATTTCATTTGTAGGGCCCAGGCCTTTGACACTTCTGAAAGCACCCACGCGCTCTATGCTGAAACTGGAGTCACAGTCAGCATACAGCCAAGAGTTAAATTTGTCATTTCAATGTTGTTAAATATTTGGAAAAAAGAAACAATTCCAGTACAACATCTTTAGTACAGCATCATGCACAGCCAGTGGAGAAACATGCTTGTTCAATGCGAATGGAGGAACTGTCGTCTATCTGAGTAGTGCTGTTGTCTACATGGAGACGCTTTCTCATTTGCCTATTTGAGATATATATATCTCTCATTACATAGACCATGTCATTCACTGTAAATACCATATCTGTGGATTCATATGTTTCGCTCAGCACCATGAGGACAATCCAATGTGCCCAAAGTACTCTGCCACCCACAATGCTTTACACTCACAATTGTACTGGAATTATAAACCATCTGTAGAGAAAGGCTCATACAAGAGAAGGGCGGAAAGTAAGAATGGTGTGCCGAGTTACCAATGTCCTGATGAGCTCACCCCTGAAGCACACTCACTGTGGGACTACACAGCACTCCCAGGCCACAAGCAGAGTGGTTAGAATGAGGAAAATAAACAGTTAATGAAACTGAGTTGGGAGGGAGGAAGAGCCCCGCTATCCTCGACTCCAGTTAGGTGATGTTGATCGCTCAGCACCTCACCAAGTGCAGAAAACACACAGGCTTTAATGTTTCAGTTAATGCCCTCCCAATCCCCTCCTGCACATGTTCAGCAGTCTGAGAGATATTCAAAATGTAGATGTAGAATAAAAAGAGGATTAACCGATCCAGAGCTAATACCATGACATTCCTCCGCTGTACAAATTGTTAATATCCTATAGGTTAGCTAAATGTGAGCTGGCCCTTTAAGTTATGTACAAAGAAACCCAACAGCAACCATTTCAACAGTAAAATGAAATGCAAAAACAATGTCATTATACTTGCTTTTATCTTTTATGGTTTAGAAAGTAATTTGATTACGATTAACCAAAAATGTGATGTTTAAGGTAATATATATATAATATATATTCATGTCAAGGTTAAACAAAAATCTACAAAGCAAAAAAAAGGCATATGTACATGTTCACCCTGTCCCAGAAAACAATCAAGAGACCCAAATTCATACCTTACATCCCTCCCTACTTCCTCGTGTGCTTCAAGTGCTGTAACAAAGCACAGAGGATGTCAATGGTTCTGTCTGATGGCATTTGAGAGCTTGTCCCCATGAATCGCTCAAATGAACCACTGTTGTTGTATTGGATGAAGGCATAGATACGAACTGTAGCGGTTGCTGTGATGCACGTGCAATTCCGAGTCTGTGGCACTGAACATGGGAGCCAGACTGGGCAGACCATCACAGAGCCGACTCTGGGTACAGCCATGGATCTGTCACATTTCAAGGCATGCAACCAACACACCAATGTTCAACTTTCTCGTACCATTTCTATCACAATGTTTTAGCAGATTTTCTTGCAGTATGTGTGTATGCATCTTCTTTATGTAATACATTTATGCATGTAAATGTGTCTACTTTTGTTCCTTGGTTTGTGTGTGTGTGTGTGTGTGTGTGTGTCTCTCTCGCTCTCTTCAGAAAGTCTGCCTTACTTTGAAAGCACATTTTCTGTTACTATGTTTGATGTTTGTTGTATCATTACAATATACCTAACATGTCTCAATGTGCAATAAAGCAGCAGCATCTATTATTTTCTCTTATTTCTTTTGAAGGAAAAAAGACTGAAAAAAGTAATTAAAATGTTCACCGAGGAGCAGGCGACTTTCTGATGAGTTGATATGGGTACGTTGGTTTTTCATTTGTTTCCTCAATTTTTGTTCAGAAACCAGAATAGAAGCTGCTGATGGGTCCGTTAAGCAGAGGTTGTCTGGATGGTGTCCAGACATGGTCCTGGTGGCTCCTCCCCCCACCTCTGCACCCTTCCCTCAGGCCTCCTAGGGGACAGGCCTTTTGAGGTCCCTGATCTGTTTGACCAGGTAAGTCTTTTCATCATTGAACTGTTCATCCTCCGTTCTGTCGTTCTGGAACTTGCTGAGAAACTCAATGAGTTTAGTTTGGTTCTTCAGCAGGATGTCTAGGATGGGCTGCGTCTTGTTGGGGTTGGCCACAAACACCTTGTAGTTAACGAAGAGGAAAAGGATGTTAATATGTGCAGATACTGTACATATTTGATGTGATAAAAACTCTGCTTTAATTTTTACCTTAAAAACATGGAAAGCCTCAAACTGGATGTTGCGGCTCTTGTCCCGTAGCAGGTTCATCATTAATTTGAGATTCTCTGGCTTGCTGATGTATTTCGTCATTATGGTGAAATTGTGCCGGTCAAGAAGCAACTCCCCCAGTAACTACATCATTTTAGAATGAGAAACAGAAATAAATATTAATTTGAATATATAATTATTTTACATTGACAGAGTTCAAGCCACAATCTATAATTTCCTTGGCCTATATAGATGTTAAAGAAAGCATTTTACTGCCGGAAAGATGGTGTTTTTTTCCCATAAAACTGGGCTGTCTATGCAGTAGAATGACACCAACGTTTTTTAACTTGGTGCTACATGACCAGAGAAAAGGGGGGAGGGGTTGTTGTTTACATTTAGATTACATATTGTGGCTTCAGTGCTACAAAACACATGTTATTCAGACTAAGGAAAGAAAGAAGGCACTAAAGGTAGTCAAAAACAAAAAGTGAAGAAAACTCCAATATTGAAAGGGTCTTCAGAGGACATGCCGTGTGGTGCTAACACCGCTAGATGGCGGTCACGACAAGGTGGTGATGAAGGTGGAATGGTTTTGAGAAACTAAACACTCTGACCAGAAATAGCTCCCTGAATAGAGTTGCACAACTACATGAGACCTGTTTACTGGCATGACCCAGGGTACTTACCTTGAGAGACTGCCTTTTAGTCACGTAGTTTTCTGAGTGGAGTAACTTTTCATATTCACTAAAGAACTAGAGAGAAAAGGAAGAGGAAGTGAGAAAGAAAACAGACAAAAATAGAAGTGGTCAGGGGAGAAAGATTAATCTAAATGTGTCAAGTAGTGGTTTCCACAATTGCATCTGTGTCTTGTATCAAAACACAATGACAAGAAAGTAAGATCTTTTCCCTCACAGACTGACAGCTACTTTGTGTTCATAGCCCTGCAAATTATGTCCCAAATGACTGGTTTGGTGTTGTTGAGAAAAGAGACTGCCAGCATGTCAAACATTCACACGATTAAAAACCTTTCTCAAGTATTTCGAAATACTCATCTCAAAATACACTGAATTCCACTAAAAGGCCCAAAAGCTTTAAATGACAATGATACTGCAATAAAGCAGCACCTATAGGAGTAATGGATGACTGATGAATTATTTCTATATCTTCTTATCTATATCTATCTTACTTAATCCACTACCTTTTAAATACTAGGTTTCAGTTGAGAATGGGCTTACTTTGTCATAATGTTGCTCCAAAAACTCGGCACTCAGTAGCTTGTGTCTTGTGAGGAGGTCCTGGAAAAAGACAATGCAGACTATGAGAAATGAATTCAGACTTAATGGTTATCACTTAGCCTGGTCCCATTTGTCTCCTTTTTGGACACTGTAGGTACAACAAACTGAAGCACATGCAGAAATAATCATTGACTGAAAACACCCACCCTAAAATTAAAGGTTTCCACAACAAGCCACTAAGACTTTGTTTTGAAAGTTAGACGGCACATTCATGACCACTCAAGTGGTTTGTTCAGGCCTCAAAATCATGGCATAACATTGCGAATGAACACCATCTTTCCCATTATAACAGCCATTGTTGGCTCCAAATCCTCAACCTCCATGTGTTGTCAATGTGTTGTTATAATTGCAAGATAAGCAGCAGCATGTACTTGCAGCCAACGCCTCATCAAATTTGCTGTTTGAGCTCTAGAATTGGTAGGGATGAAAAAAAAACACACAAAAAAATTAAATCATAAATCGTTTGTATCGTGAATTGTTTTTGGGACGATTTTTAAAATCAATTCTTTTCCCTAGATTTGATATTTATTTATTTTTACCAATGATTCAACTAAATATTTTCTGTTTATATGGTACCGGCAACAGCAACTACACCATATCTGTATGGATCCGGCAAAACCGACACAGAAAATACATGTTATGTACTTCTTTACAAATTAAATAAATGTCTGACTGACTGATTGACATGTGATTTGCATTCTTCTTCTAGAAATGTCTCATGAAGAGTATTATTCAACTTTTGTTTTTTTTAAAGGAGGAAAAGAAAATCACAATACTGAAAACTATCGAACCGCAAAAACATCGCAAATCAAATTAGCACCTATATATCATGAAAGAATCAAATTGAGACAAAAGTGTAGCAGGTTAAGAAGTAGCAGGAAGAATAGGAGATGGGGCTGCTGAATAGAGATGTCATGAAACTGTAAACCGCATCTCCACTAAGAACTTACAGTATATAACAGATCCAGATACAGAAAACTATTAATCCCCAAGGGGCAATTCATTTTTACAGTCTATGCCATCCATCATAAATTAAGTACAAGAGTAACGACAACTGTATGTTTACATGCACAGCAGTAACCGGGTTATTGTCTTACCCTGGTTAAGTGAATAACCCGGTTATGCCAGTTATCCCCGTATACATGAGCGGGGAAGAATGGGTAGAACAGTAGGTGGCACTCTGCCAGCGCACAACGCTTTTTCTTCCGGTTGACCTACAGTGAGGAAAATAAGTATTTGAACACCCTGCTATTGTGCAAGTTCTCCCACTTGGAAATCATGGAGGGGTCTGAAATTGTCATTGTAGGTGCATGTCCACTATGAGAGACATAATCAAAAAAAAAAAATCCAGAAATCACAATATAAGATTTTTTAACTATTTATTTGTATGATACAGCTGCAAATAAGTATTTGAACACCTGTCAATCAGCTAGAATTCTGACCCTCAAAGACCTGTTAGTCTGCCTTTAAAATGTCCATCTCCACTACATTTATGGAGTGTGGGGTGGTAGCATCATGCTTTGGGGGTGTTTTTCTGCACATGGGACAGGGCGACTGCACTGTATTAAGGAGAGGATGACCGGGTCCATGTATTGCGAGATTTTGGGGAACAACCTCCTTCCCTCAGAGCATTGAAGATGGGTCGAGGCTGGGTCTTCCAACATGACAATGACCTGAAGCACACAGCCAGGATAACCAAGGAGTGGCTCTGTAAGAAGCATATCAAGGTTCTGGCGTGGCCTAGCCAGTCTCCAGACTTAAACCCAATAGAGAATCTTTGGAGGGAGCTCAAACTCTGTGTTTCTCAACGACAGCCCAGAAACCTGACTGATCTAGAGAAGATCTGTGTGGAGGAGTGGGCCAAAATCCCTCCTGCAGTGTGTGCAAACCTGGTGAAAAACTACAGGAAACGTTTGACCTCTGTACTTGCGAACAAAGGCTACTGTACCAAATATTAACATTGATTTTCTCAGGTGTTCAAATACTTATTTGCAGCTGTATCATACAAATAAATAGTTAAAAAATCATACTATGTGATTTCTGGATTTTTTTTTTTAGATTATGTCTCTCACAGTGGACATGCACCTACGATGACAATTTCAGACCCCTCCATGATTTCTAAGTGGGAGAACTTGCAAAATAGCAGGGTGTTCAAATACTTATTTTCCTCACTGTATGTCAACATTGCACAGACCAATCACTAAATTAGTAAAAATTTAACAACTTCATGTTTAATTTACACATTATTATTTCAGCGTAGGACAGCATAATATTCCAGCCAGATGACTGACCACTTGTTCGGCTCATTATAACATTATCTGTAACCAGTGTCTGGTAGAATTAGCAACCTAACTTCGTTAGCTAACTAACATTAGCCAGGGGCCGCAGTGGGGGCTGCCCGGTCCCTCCACTTTTTTGCCGAATTCAGTGTTGACAGCCCTGGAGATGGACAATCGGTTTAGCCATCTCCAGATGTCCGCTGCTGCTTCGGCAGGGAGTAAAACAGACGGACCGCAGGCTTTTTGCTGCCCGCCGCTGATTCGGGTAACGCTGTTTTGTTGTATGGTGTCATAGAAACGACTACGTCTCACAGCGCGCTGACGGAGTATGTCCGGTTCAAAATCAACTCCCTCGGAGTGGGGGGGCAGTTGAAACGTGCGCAGACACCTAAACTAGGGATGTTCCGATACCAGTATCGGTACCGATACTGCCTTAAACGGTGGTATCGGTAAGTACTGGAGTTTATTCACCGATCCGATACCACATAATAAAGCCCTAAAGAAAATCTACTTTAAAGTAGTTTATTTATGTTCTTTTTCCATTATAACTGACTGTCAAACTGGAAAATAAAAGAAAGTTCTGTGTTTGTTCATGTTTCACAAAGAGTTTAACCTGAGCCAGACCGACAACAAAGATAGAAATAATATCACGTCAATACAGGGATAGTAGTAATACAGCTGTTAAAACATAATAAAATATATGACACACTGGTATCGGATCGGTACTCGGTATCGGCCAATACGCAAGTTCAGGTATCGGAATCTGTATCGGGAAGCAAAAAAATTGTATTGGGCCATCTCTAACCCAAACCGATCATAGCCCGGTTAAGGTGTATACATGCAGGGATACTCCAGTTACTAAAGGAGTTCTCTACCTCTGTTAACAGAGTTATTAGAACTGTGGTAAGGTGTTTACATGAAGTTTGAGAAAAAAGAAAAAATAAGAGTTTGAGAAAAGGGTATGGCCTTAACCCGAATAGAATAGTTTTTTTAAACTGCATGTAAACACACTGAGTCAGCATCAACATCAACATGCCAGTGACAACAAGAGCACAGATGAGCGATTTGTGTTCACTTGCCTAATGGCTGAAGGAATGAAAGAATTTGCATACCGATATTTTTTCCATGCAGGAACATAATAGCGCCGACCTGATGGCATAACTAAAAATTCTGACTCCAGTGATCTTCGAGCAGACCTTAACAATATATGACAGGGTTTTTCCTAAACAGACAAACCACTAAACCTTTGAAACGCTTTTGGAAAAAAATGTCACTGGTTTTAAGAGTTTTTTATTTTTTTTAAATAGCTGAACAAGTGAGCCAACTTACTTTGAAAGTGGCAAATGCATCGGAGGCAATGTCGAAAGTGGACATCTCCACATATCTGAAGAAGTCATAAAACTGCTCTGAGCACAGTGTGATCTTGGCCAGTGGTTCATGTCTGATGCACTCCCTCAACATGATACCGCAGTTTAGGGCAATCTCTGGAGACTCATACCTGCACAAAACAGCAACACAGGACAAGAACTTAATATCATATTGAAGAATACTACACGCAAACATGTATTTGTTGATGGCAAATAACATTTGGAGGATGGTAAACTGAAACAAGAGGTAAGTATTCATTACACGTTAACATCTTTAAGTTTTCATATAACCGATCATCAATCAATCAATATTTATTTGTATAGCGCTTTACAACAACCGGTATCCAAAGTGCTTCACATCAGGAACTAAGAATAGAACAACATATCTTACAATAAGAAGAATGAAAACGTAGAAAACAGTAGAATCGTAAAAAGGTTACATAGAAACAGGAAGAGGAAATTGTCACACCACTATTGAGTATTAAAAGCCATTCTAAACAGGTAGGTTTGAGTTTAGACCTGAAATCTCAATAGAAAAAACTCTGGATATGAGGATGAGGACAGAATTATCTATCATACACAGGGCACCCTTCATAGTTATAGTTTTTAAAGATGATTATTTTTTGGGGGCATTTTAGGCCTTTATTGGACAGGACAGTTTAAGATAGGAAAGGGGAGATAGTGGGGGCTGGACATACAGCAAAGAGCCGCAGGTCGGAATCAAACCGGCGGTTGCTACTGTAAGTACTGAGCCTTTGTACGTGGGGTGCATGCTTAACCAGGTAAGCTACCCGGCAAGCTAAATTGTTTTTAATGAGGACATGTACAGACACATGATGCATACAATGTGGTGGGATATAAAACTGCTTAATCTTAATCTTTGACTAGCCTTCAACTAACAGTGTTGTGACCGGGTCTAACTTTAGACACATTTATGTCTTTCTTAGTTAAAATTAGTTACTTTCCCTCAAGTAAAAGTGGGCCAGAACTATGAATTGATTATTAGTATTTGGTTCAGTGTGCCAGTGTCATGTCTCTACATGCTAACATGTAGCCTTCCATGACAGGTTTGATGATATAGGATCACTCCATCAGTGTGACTGAAGTTATCACTTTTAGAAACATGAGAAGTAGTGATTGAGCTGGGTGAAGGGTAATGATATTTACACCGTTGATATAGAAGTAGACTATAAAAAAGGAGCCATGACAAAGAGCAACTTAACAGATATCAAATCCACTGTGCTCTGCACCACAATGTTAAATGTCATCCCTAAGGCTTTACTGAACAAACACAAAGGATGAAAGACACCAAACGTGTAACGTTGTGTCATAGCCAAGACATGTAAATCCAGGGAGTGACTGCGATAAAGTTGCTGCAAGTCTGGAGCATCATCATGTGTCAAAGCTAGGAAATAGAACAGTGTTGCATCCTGTCTTGACGCCCCTGTTGTGCAGAAGGTAAGGCTCACGCAATGTGCCTGGTTTTTCAGAAAAAAAGTTAAATAACAGTATGGTTGGTGAAAATTGAATTGGTGTAGGATTGTGCATTGACACTCCCTTTTCCTGTGGACTGAAACATGTGTCTACATAAGCTGTAAATGTTCTTTTGTTTCACTTTTCTGATTTTGAAAGGAAATTTGGTCCAAGATCCGAAGTCAATTTCTTTGTATTTTTTGGATCAATGAGCTGAACTACAGATTCAGGAAAGGGACTAAATAGAAAAGACACTCGTTTGTTGCAGATGTGAATATTAATAACATCAGACAATGTATTATTTCTATCAAAATGGATTGGAGATTTTAAAAAAATAACTAAAGATTATAACATGAATCTAGCTTAAAAACTATTCAATCGTTTCACTCAATTGGGCTACATTGTCTTTAAGTATAATGAACATTGCCTTCTGTATATCCCTGTGCACGATATGAGTCCAAATATTGTCATCTATATCAGTTGTTTTTGTCTTGCCTCATAGAGCACAGGAATAACTGATGAAGATGTTCACCAGTATATGGAACTTATATCACAGGAAGCTCAGCTTCTAACATGTTGCCTATTTTTCAACACTATTCATAAAGAAAGAAAAATCTTAAAGATCAAGGAGAGCATGACCACTCTGTTTGTGCCTTCTTACCCTTTAAGCAACACGAAGAGGATATTCTGCTGGGTGCAGAGGTACTCCACCGTGGGCGTCCGAGTGCCAATCTGACGCCTCAGGATGTTGTTGAAGATCTGAGCCACATCTTTCTTACCCTGGTGGCAACAGATGAAGCATAAAGAGAACACAATACATAAAAGGTTACACAATACACTTTCAAACTGACAATGCAATCAGTAGCTAGAGAAGGGTGGAAAGCAAAGATGCAACTCTAAACATAAGGTATGCTGGTTTTTAAAATGTGAGATATGTCAAAAAGTTGATCAATTAAAAAATAATGTGTTTCAGCACAGAGGGGGGAGATATATGTCTTCTTAAGATAATGACCAGAATTTGACAAATAACTACCAATGAAAGTGACAAAAAATTCAGCACACACCAAATGTGTGCACAACTTTCTAAAATGTTAATTACTGTCACGTTTCTATGTTGCACACTTGTCATTTAGAATTCTTTAGCAGCTTTTTTTTTGTAGAGGAAAGGAGGATAAGAGAGGGTAAAAGAGGAAGAGAGAGATCACACAACACAATGAGTCATGCTGTGATAGGGTGAGTCAGGGAAGCCTGCATGCAGCAGCAGTTACCACACAGCAGCCTGTCTGACATATTGCAGGGAGAAATGAGTTGGTCCATATATCAACATAGGAAGATGCGTATATTTTTAAACATATAATCTCAAATTCATAAAACACATTCTTCCTGTGTAAAGCTCAGAGAAACTTCGACCACTTCACTGCCTACTCATTGTTAGCCACTTTATCCTTCTTTCAATGTCATTTATTAAATATCCCCCCTCTTACGAATAGGGTTGGGTACCGAAACCCGGTTCCACTATGGACCCGGTTCCTACGCAAACGGTAGCATTCGGACTGGATTAGAACGCAAATTTCAGTTCCAACTGAAATATTTTCCCTCTGTCGCTCCAGACAGCAGCAGACTCTTTTTTTTTCTCCCTTTTCTACTGAGTTGCAAACGTGTCCGCTCGCGGTGTAAAGCCGTGTCCGCGCTAGTCACCATCCAACTCTTGAAAAAACGATTATAGATGGAAAAGAAGTTGAATTTGTTGAGTCCTACAAGTATTTGGGAATCATTATTGATAACAAGTTGACCTTTGACCTGAACACAGACATGCTGAATAAGAAAAGTCAGCAACGTCTCTTCTGTCTGAGAAAGTTATGATGACACCGTTTTATAAATCTTTTATTGAGTCCGTTTTTACTTTTTCATGTATTTGCTGGTATGCTTCGCTTAGTTTAAAACAGAAGAACACATTAGCAATGGTAAATAAAGTTAGCAGCTAATTTATCGGGATTCAACAGGTAAAACTAAATGAACTGTACAATAGACATGTCCTGAAAAAGGCGGAATCCATCATGTCTTGTAGTTCTCACCCCCTGCATGCAAAATTTAAGATGTTGCCTTCTGGTTCCCGCCTTAATCAGCCATACGTCAAAACAAATAGATATAAATTTTCCTTTGTACCCTCTGCTATCTCTTTGATAAATTCTGAAAAAAAAGAGGCAACATCTGCAATGAACTGAAATTTGAATTTAAATGTTAGTGGTATTAATATATCAATTTGTCGGATGTGTATTGTAAATTTTAATGATGTTGAATGTTTTTGTTATGTATTGTTTGGGTACTACTTTGCTACTGCAGCAAAATTAATTGCCCCTCGGGGACAAATAAAGGTCTTGAACTTGAATTCTTTGACATGCACTCTACAATCCCTGCTGATAGACGGCTGCTTTTTGTGCACGCTCCAAAACGGACGTAAAAATATCACACTTTGTCTGTAGTCTACCGTTAGCTAGCTACCGTAAATGTAGGCTACTTTTAAAATGGCATATTTTCCCTCTGGGCTCACCAAAACGGACGTAAAAGCACGGGATCGCTAGTAAACATGTTACACTTGCTCTGCTAGTCTATTGTTCAGGACAAGACCCTGTAGCCTGGTGGTGGGGGAGGCAGGACAGACTCCCCAAATTGTCTGCCGTTTCAAACTCATACCTGTGTGTACAGACCTTTAGGACACCATCTGAGAGAGTTTTCTCCTGTGCAGGACATGCCATTAGTCAGGAGAGGTGTAGTATCTTGCCAGAAAAGGCAAATATGATCATTTTTCTGCAAAAGAACTGCTAAAGTTTGAAGCTGGTTGGCATACCAACTCAACATTTATTTTGTTGTTACTTGTTAATAGTGTAACTGTTATTTGTTAAATTATTGTAGTTACATGTTAGGTGACTTAGGTTTACTTATTATATATTTAAGTACTTTAAGACATTAATATATTATATCATTTTCAATAAAAAAAAAAAAAAAAAAAAAAAAAAAAAAAAAAAAGCTTCTCTTTGATGTCTTTTTTCGGTTTGGCTTCGGAATCGTAAAAATCCAAATGGTACCCAACCCTACTTACGAAAGACACAAAGTCTCACCTCAAAGTCGATGAGCTGCAGGTCTGCTACCAGGGTGCTGAGCAAGCCACTGTTGTAGAGCTCCTGGGCTAGCTGGGCCACTGCTTCTGTTTGGGGCTCTTTCTCATTAGTCCCATACAGGATCTCCTTCATGGCCACCAGGCTTTTTGACACCTCCTCTGTGGCCTGAATCATATACACATAGTACATGTGACCTTATAGTATTTCAAGCATCAGAATTCTAGTTCAAGCTCATTTTCACCCCACAAAAGATTGATGGGGTGACGAGGGAAAACGAAGAACATGTGAATTTGTGCGAGAATCACCCTACCTTCTCAGCCTTTTTGTCAGAAATGTCATGTTTCTCAAGCACTGTCATGCTATCCTTAAGGTTCTTAACAATGTCCGCCGGCGACTTGTGGGACTTGCCAAAGGGGAAAGGCATGGCGGAGAGTTACCACGAGCTAGCAGGCAGCGGACTATCCACCTGAGGAATGACATGTAAAACTGGATCAGAACCTGTAAAGATGGAGGGACTACTGAGATGGGAACTAAGAGCATGTAAAAAGCACCAAAGGCGCAGAGACAACCCTGCATTAATGCTGTTGTATTGTAAAATATAATCTTAATTTCTTAATTAACAGATAAGATACAGAAACAGCATGGTCTTTGTCTTGTGCTTTTCCAGACAATATCTTTGTAACACTCAAAGCTCAAGCTAACAAGTAGTTATATGAAAGTACAGATAGATAAAGTATATATAGCTGGTGACTCAAATGTTTGAATCATTCATGATCAGTCATGATCATGCAAACATAGCAATTATGCAAGTCTGGACAAAGGATAACAAAACAGATCTTAAGAATGATGACAGTAGATACATACACATAATGTTTAATTTAAGTTAATCACAATTACCTTTAAAATGGCAAGTTCTTTTCTCACTGAACTCACACTTATACTACCGCTCCACTACCTGTCACTCACTGCCCATGGGTTAGACAAGTAATTGATATTGCATTATATCATACCGTCTGTTGCATGTTATTTATACTTTGGCACCAGGGTTGTGAAACTTTATTTTGCGTTACTGGGGCAAGACAGTTCCTTTTTCTACAGACATCTAAACTCTAGTTCAGTTTTTTTTCCAGTTGATGGCAGTTTGATGTTGGAAATAATGGGACCGAATATTTATGTTGCTTGAGGTTTAAAATAATGGGACAGAGTATTAATTTTGCTGTTACTGAGTATGTTAAAATCATCCTATTTGTATATAAAACTGTCAGAACTGAAGACTTTACATGCTTATCATTTATCATAGTACAATATTGTGAAAGGTCTGGTCATTGTCAGTAAATGATTAACCAAGCAATGTTTACTATGACATAGGCCTACTTGAACAGCGACTAACAAATCCAAGTAAAAACCTTGTCACAATACTAATAAATAAATAAATAAATAAATAAATATATATATATATATATATATATATATATATATATATAAATATATAACTGAACCATGCTACAAAGACCATATTTCACTGCTGCTCTTATTTAACTGAGTTACTTAACAAGTACCCTTGTCTACAAAACTACCTGATCCACCCAACCATATTATACTATGGGGGAAAAAAATCCAAACTTTTCTGAACTTCGGCTAACTTCCTGGGCTATCAGTGTAATTAACAACACAGCAGCCTAAATGTGCTTATTTGTATATAGTGGGTCATGCATGATGACTACACTACCTATTCTAAGAACCCAATACAGAAACATACACACTTAATCCCAGTATCATGCCAAGCCAAGACATTTTTTTCATTAAACATGCTGTCCTTTGAGACATCCGTTTCCAGTAGAGCTGGCCGATATGGAGAAAATCAAATATCACGAAATCTTTGACAAAATACATCAATATCGATATTGAGTTATCGTTAGTAATGTGGATATAATGACTAGGTGGGTCAAGCTAAATTAAGAACAGCTTAACAGGCTGAAAAGTTCAGAAAACAATATCACTTTACTATAATGTAGCCTTTAAACCAGGAAAAGACAACACATGTGTCATATTACGATATCAAAAATGTAAGACAATATCTAGCCTCATATATAGATATCAATATAATATTGCGTTTTTTGCCCAGCCCTAGATTCCAGTATGATAGTGAGGTGTGCCACAAAACATCAAAACTAGTCACTTAACAAACATTAAGAGGCTGAGATCTGTCTGGTCTGTCACCAACCTGTTGTCCTGCCAGGAACCTTTAAACTCTGAACACATATACTGGAGTGGTCACACTCATCCTCTTGTGCCTTGGCAGAGAGTCCACATTTAGAAAGCAACGCTGTGGCCAGGAATATAAACCAAGCAGCACCGAAGTGGGAGGTGCAGTCCACCATTCGTATATGATGGGTCATGTGCGACTGAGTAATGTAAAAAGTGTCCCCGTGTTCACTGTTTACCGAAGCCCTTAAGTTGTGCTTGTTTACATTTTTAATAAGATTAACATACCTGAATTTCGCCATGTGGCCAAATCCGTCTGTCGCACAAAGTAATGTTGGCAACATTAACCACTCCTCTCTTCTCCTGACCCGCTTCAGTGTCAGTGACGCAAATAGGAAGGAAACATATGGCAGCTTCAAAATCAGCTGGTCGCCGCTAACCAACAATGACTCCGTTACTAATCAGGTATCGTGTGCTGAGGTAATGTTAGGCCAACACATGTCAGAGTTGCTGTAGGCCTGACTTTCCACAAACTGAACATGACCTGAAAGACTGCAAAAAAGTCCAAACCCCTTCCGACTCTTTCAAAGGAAAACTACCGTCATGTTAGCTAGAGCAGGCTTTATATATCTGCGATTACAACAGTGAAAAATAGGTAAATGGAAACACAACTAGCGGAGCCTGAATTATAGTTAACATTACCCTCCATTAAACAAACAAAACTGTGCCAGAAGACAGCTCAAACGTCACCCCCACCATTCAGTCGAGACAGCAGCATATGTTATATAATGTTAGGACAAATATTATATAGCTTAACAAACTCAAACAAGTTGCAAACCCGCGGCCCGAAGATGGCTAACATGAAGCTGACAGCGAGCACCGCCCCTCTCCGTCATCCATGCCCGGTTTGTGATGATGAAGCCTGCCAACTTCGCGCAATGTTCGTCTCTTTTTACCTTTTTATTTGCATATTTTTACTTGTCATTTGTTTTTTGTCTTCTCTCTGCTATGTTTTGAGTCTTTTGTCTTCTTGTTTGTATTTACCCAAATGCTGTCTTCTATTGTTTGGCCCCACTGTTTAACTAGCTAGCTAGGCTGTCTGGTGTTGACCTCTGGGTATCCTGCTTTTGCCTTGCTTTGTTTGTCAAACTCTGTTTTTAAATGTGCTACATAAAAGTTATTATTAGGCTAACACTACAACAAAATTTATACTTGCTCATTGAGTAATTATGTGGCTAGCAAATGCAGGACAGCTGTAAGACGCAGTGAAATATGGGCTATTCAGCTAACACATTACCTTTATCTTTCACTTGACAGCTTTGTATCCGTTTGCAAGCTAATGTGGCCTATAATATTTCAATCACTGTCTACCAAACAACAGTGCTACTGCTGGTTTGCTTGTGGAAGTATCGACACACAGAAGGCCTCATCGGGCCTAACGCTAATGCTTACAAACCCTATCTGCGTTAGCTTTATTTAAAATAGTAACGTTATTAGCCAAGTACTCGTTGCATTTATTATAGCCAGTTTTGTAACGCCAGTTAGCTAGCCCTCTTAGCATAACGTTAGCAAGGCCTGGCAGTCGCTCCTCGCTGTTAACGTTACTATCAAGCTCATGCCTTTAGCACATCATAAGCAGTAGGCTAGGTTTAGCCGAAACGTGTTTGTGGTTTGTTAGCGGAGAGCTATCCAACAAACTAGCTAACTAACATAGCTAGACATATGTATCGCTAGCTAACTTTAAGGCAACCGTTGTTAGCTAAAGTAGCTTTAACGTTAATGTTAGCTAACGTTACACCACAATGCTTGCGAATAGTATTTCATACCATAACATTATACAAAACATAGTAAAAGGTTAAAGGTAGGCCTACCTTGTAGATGGCGTTTTCTCTAGTTCCCCGATTCGTCAAGACAGCAAAGGGCAACGTAGGTGCTCCTTGGAACAAAACCTGCTTTATTTTCCGTGTTTGCAGCCTCCCCTTGTTTGTACTGTAGCTAGTTAATTGTGCAGCCCCTGTGTTTCCTAGTTCCTTCTCTGAGCTCGACAGCGTAGCGGTTGTCACTGCAGCAGCGTCTGCCGCCTCCACTGGCCGTCTCACGTCACGACAACTTGGAGGTTGCACTTCGCGAAAATGGCAGGTGACCGTACGAGGGCGCGCTCACCCCATCGACAGATCATCGGACATACAACATCTTCGGAAACTTCCGTTAGTGATGTGACGTAGTGTAACCTATCTATGGGCCTTTCCCAATTCCCTAATTTGGCTACATGCAGGAACATTGATTGCCCAATCGGGGTTGGGGTGGGCTTAATTGATGCGTTTCTGATTTGTATTCTAGGCCTAATTAATTGATTTCTCTGCATCTTTGCAGTAGGCATATTGGAATGGTTGCTACAATTGGCTACGGCAATGGTCACTGGCCTGCTAAAACCTCCTCCTCTTCGGCCGGACTGTCCACCCTCTCTGGAGGTTATTATTACGCTCTTCATGCTGATTAGGTTTGAATGAATAGTGGTCTTTGTTCGGCTCCTGTTCCCACGACCCGGCATTCGCCTGGCAGTCGCGTGCCTCTAAAACACTGGCCCGCGCTTTAAGGTGGTGGTGAATGGGGTGGAGTGGGGGGTGGGGGCAATCTGACATCTGCTTGCTAACAGTTAAGAGCAGATGTCTGACATTTGAAAACACTGAGAGTGATCAAAGCCTACACAATACACTGCTAGATGTTTTTAAAGGCCTAGACTGAGTGTTTTCCTTCATATATATATATATATATATATATATATATATATATATATATATATATATATATATATATATATATATATATATATAAAGAAGAGAGGTGTGTGTGTGTGTGTGTGTGTGTGTGTGTGTGTCAGCCAGCAACAAACCATCATGCTGCACTAATGCATGATTATGATTTAATGCATGAATTAATAAAGGATGTATCCTGAAATAGCACTATATTTTATTAGAATATAGACTAGGCCTACTTTTCTGCTTTCAGATGCTGAGCAAATGCATGGGTCTGAAATGAACTTTTATGTAACTGGTATAGTTTGGTCGCGTAACAATGAGGCCAAGGTATGAAGTAGCCTAACTTAACATTCCTTAAGTGTGAACTGACTTTATTGCATGAAATCATCACGAGTCATGCATTAGGTAGCCTATAGCTACACTTAAGCCTATTATTGTTACCAGATTTGTGCTTTTATAAGTGAAGTGTCTTCCATACAGAGACAGGCAAATCTGTAGGCCTACTGTAGGCCTAGGGCCGATATGTTCTCAAGTGATTTGTCAGCCCATTGTATCTCCTGTGAGCTTTGAGGGAATGGGTTTATCCTGCAGGTAGTGTAATGTTGCTTCTGACAGAATAGGCGAGGCAGAAACGGTAACTGCACACTCTTGTTCAGGAGAGAAGAGGAAACTGCAGTTTGTGTTGGATGGAGAGGGTGGGGGGGTGAGAGTACTAGTGCATGGTTTCAGACTGGACATCTGTCGCTTGTGAGTATTTTTTTTTCTAGGCCGGGTCTCTCTGTTATTGAATGGAGCCAGTGACCTGTCAGTCTTGACTGATGGGACCCCGTGTGTGGGAAAATCCCGCAGCCAAAGAGTTGGAGCATTCACATGCTAATTGCGCCCGATAAAAAGAGGGCCGTGCCGCGCCGAGGGCCCTAGAGACGCGCTGAGATTCAGTAGAGGAGGCACAACCGCACAGACACCCGAGAAAAAAACATGACTGCTTCATCCATTGCGCACAACGCGGGGAAACATCCCAGTGCCAAGGAGGAGAGAAAGGTATTTTACACTTGGATATATAGCCTACTGTAGATCGATTTCTCTTTTAGAATAGGCTATACATGTGGGCCACTTTGCCCTCTGCGCTCCAGCTTGGTAGGCTACCTCACCATCCAGGCTGCCTTTAACTGCCTTTTTTTTTTTTTTTTACAGCTGAGGAAGCCGCTCATTGAGAGGAAGCGACGAGAGAGGATCAACAATTGTTTGGATCAGCTGAAAGAAACTGTGATCGGGGCGTTCCGAATTGATGTGAGTATTTCCTCACGTCTATAAAAGTAAACAATGGAGGCTAGATCAAGTTAACTTCAAGGCTGCTCATCTCTCAACAGCAATCCAAACTGGAAAAAGCCGATATTCTTGAGATGACAGTAAAGCATCTGGAAAACATCCAGAGCAGTAAACTCAACGGTAAGGAGCCTGGCTCTTGTCTTTATGAGTGTGGGGTGTTATGTAAGATTACTGTGGATTATGTGGATTTTTTTTATTGATCTCCATAATACTTCAAATATGTTATTTCTTGGGTCAGAAATGGGGCAATACAAAGTGAAATAGGCCATGAAATAGTTTGAGTTCCCTATGACAGAAAGCAGCATCAGCACATTACTGTATATATTAGTAGCAAATTGTGTTCAGCTCAGAAGTGATAGTTAGAGGAATGTTTGTAATCTGGTAATGTTTTTAATAGTTAAGTGAAATTGTGTTGTGAAAGAGAAAGTATTAGTGAGCAGCAGCTTCCCGATGGGAACGAAGCAACAGTTAAAGCGGTTACTAGATGCATGTTGCGCTGCCTGTCACCACAAGGGGCTGCTGTGACTTCACAACTCCTCCCTTTTCCTCCTGCAGACCCCACAGTAGGCCTGGAGGCCCAGCAGAAATACAGCACAGGGTACATCCAGTGCATGCACGAAGTCCACAACATGCTCCTCACCTGCGACTGGATGGACAAAACTCTGGGCTCCCGCCTGCTCAACCACCTCCTCAAGTCCCTGCCCAGGTCCACCGATGAGAGCCCCCTCCAGCCCTCACCCAGAGATGATGTCCCTCTTCCGGCGGGCCAAGGCACGGTGCTCCCCAACACACCCCTCAGAGGAGAACCCCTTGCTGTGAGGCGGCTCCAGAGAGAGGGGTCCACCTGCTATGAGGCAGGCTGCCAAGAGAGGCCTGCACTCCACAGCTCCCACCTGGGGATGCTGGAGATGTGGAGGCCCTGGTGAACTGGTGGATTACTGATCTTGGTTTTCCATTTTGTTAGGCCATCCTCTGTTATGTATCTTATAGATATGCTGCTCAGAAGACAAACATGGGGCAGTTTTGTTCCAGTGATTATAATTGTAGGTGTGCTGTAATGATTCTATACAGATCTTTTCAAAGTACTTCCCTTCAGAAGTTGATTTCTTGTAGCCTGCATTATAGAAGGCTCTTATTAATCTTTCATGTATTTATTGTATTAACATCTTTATTTATTTGATATCATAAGGTATGACTTTGCTTCTTAGACCAATTGCTTGGCATTGCATAGATTTCTATGTATTCCTCCTTTGCTGTATAATTAACCCAAACATTAATACAAATAATAAAACTGAGTGTACACTCTTGAGAATGTATTCATATTGTTCATGTACAGTTGCTCTTGTCAATAATGTTCTGAAATTTCTGCTATAATGGCCATTCAGTGCAGAAAGACAACTTCATCCACGAGACCCAAACTGTTTACTTTTCAGATAATTTACTAATATAATCAAACAAATATGGACATGCAGTATAATCAATGAGGATTATTTAAGTGTTTATTAACTGTCAGCCTAGATTTTTACCACCCAATGAAATGGGTCATTCAAAGACACAGCAAATTGCAACCTAATTTTGTACCTGAATACATCGCTTAAGACATCATCAATTCCCCAAGGCCCCCATCCTGCTCATGGTTTTGATGGCTGCAAATACTGAACAGTTCAGTCTCACCACGTTTACAGCAACAGCAGACAGGTGTTTTCAGTAAATAAACCCAGGTAAACACACTACCTGCCCAGCAACAAATGTCAGGCAGTTAGTGAGTCAAAAACAGGTATCTTCAACAGGGGGTCCGGGGCCCCTAGGGGGTCCTCAGAGTGCATTGCAGGGGGGCCTCCAAATTATTGTTAATTTTTGAAAGTTTTTTCAAAAATTAAAAAGTCTTAACATAAATTCAACATATTAGCAAACATAAATCCCCACTGCTAACTGGCCCATAGGTAGGGTATAGTCACTAAGACCATCAACATACACAGTTCATCCTAAGGCTTCACTGTGCTACATGTATGTTTAACATTAAAACATGATTTATAAAATCATGGCAACAATTATTAGGCTATTTTAATAGCTTAGTATTATATGCAAAAAAGGTATTTATAAAAGCTTTAGGCCACCCTACACCTTCTTGTAGGACCAGTTTAATATGCAACTTAATTTTATACAATATATGTAGTAGGGGGTCCCTGCTCCATCTCTCTTTCAATTAAGGGGTCCTTGGCTTAAAAAACGTTTAAGACCCCTTGTCTAAAATATTTAGATTAATATATAGTCAGATATTTTAGCTGTTTGTTGGAGACCAAGCAGAGCTAAAAGGAGACTTAGCAGGAAAAAACAGGTATTTGGAATAACATAATGATGGCTCTGTTCTATTCAAGTGTCCCAGTAAGTCATGACAGTGTGACAGAGAGCCAGCATAATTATTTTCACCTGTCTTCCATGAAAAAGATGTTGCTGTTTAATTTGGTTAACACGTTCACACAACTTTATATGTTGATAATATGTCAGGGTTCAATGAGTTTAACTACCCGCTGGTTACCAAATTGAAGCTTTATTAAAGGGTAAGTGCACCTAAATCATAAACTAACATGTTGTCTGACTTACTTCTAGTGGTATCTCTAGTTTAGGTTTTATGTGCTGAGGTTTTTAGAGGTCCAGCCAATACAATGGAAGTGAATAGAATGTAATTTGTGGTGCATCACAGAGACTGGTATCTCAAAACCTGGTTCTCTAAACTCAAACTATCTGCCTACAACAAGGTAAGTCAGACAATTTTTTAATTTTGATTTTGATTTGGGGGAATTGACCCTAATTCACATGGCTTGCCAACAACATTTGCTCGAAGGTATTGATTATGAATAAATAAATTATAATTATAAATCATAATTAGTCATATGTGTTTTGTGATTAAAAGGACAAGATGCCCATTTCAAGGTTGACCTAAATTAACAAGGAATAAAGGATGTTTGTGTGCAAATAGTTTTTATGGTCGAGACACTGACACTGCTTTACCAGTTTAATTTGGCCTCTGTAGGCTAATTAAAAATAACTTGGATGCTCGGATAAAGAACCCAGTAAGGTTTGGTATGGGAGTTCTTTAAAGCATCACAGTCGTCTCCATGGCGCACAAACGTCAGGATGGTCAACGCGAATATTCTGCTACATTTAAGTTTAAAAAAAGATGTAATCACTGGGTTTAAAAAAAAATAAATAGACAAGTGCATATGGCCCATTCTCCCGCTATTATTACCATTATGATTGGCCGCCACATGGAGCCAGGCGGCAGGTCTGAAGAGAAGAGAGAGAGAGAGAGAGGGGGACGCCTGTTCCCTTAGCGGAGCTCACCAACAAAAAGGAGCCGAGACAGCTGCTCTCGCCACAGTCCAGACCATTAAAGATCTGAAACATGGACATGAGGGTGGCGAGGTGCCAAAAACCCTCCACTTGAGAGGTCTGAAACTCTTCCTTAATTTGGGGCACTAGAGTTTAGTGCCTACTTATTGTGAATAAGCTGCGCAATTGTGCGAATACCGTGCGTAAAAGAGCACCGGAAAACAGCATTGTATTTACCTGGAAGGTGGCACATAGATGACTGCGTAGTGCATTTTCGAGCAGACAGGCATTTGAGGGTAATTTGCATGACAATACCGTGTACAAAACATGTAGGCCTACAATAACGAGGGCAGAGGCTTGAACGCTCTTATTAGACATAAACAAATACATTGTGCACAACATCCAAACAAAAAAAGTCCAATACTGATACCAGAAGAACCAGCATTATTCTAATAATTCTCAACAGTCCAAAATGTTGTTTAAAGGATGACAGCTTCATAATTTGCATGCAAACAGCACACTACAATAAAGACAGCACGATTGGTAAGTTATCAGCTAATTCAACCAGACATTATAAACCCTCATACAGCAGAGTAAGGCAACGTGAGAATGCAGTTGCACACAAATCAGAAGTCACCAAACACACGGAGAACAAACGAGGCGCAGTCCAACACCTGTCGCTTTCTTAGGAGAAGGGCCCTTAATTCCCCCGGCTGATTCAGTTTGCGCCGAGGGGCCGCCAGCAGCAGCTGCCAACCGAAGGCATCGCGTTACATCCGCCAAACAGGCGGGTAAATCTGCTGAGGCTCGGACACAATAGTCAGCAGAACGAAGAATGGGTCGGGCAGAAAAACCGACAGAGCAAAAACTCAATGTGAGTCAATGCTGAGATGCTCTGAGGCGTTATTAGAGTGGTCAGAAAACTGCACGACAACGATAAATACAAAGCATAATTGAATAGTGTAGGCTATGTCACCAAATGACTAATGTCTACACACTAAACGTAGGCCTATATTATATCACATAGGCATATATATATATATATATATATATATATATATATATATATATATATATATATATATATATATATATATATATATATATATATGATAACATTTTAAACAACAGTTAAAGTGTAGGTATCCCTCTAACAACCTATTCTGCATTATAGTGACTTTTGTACAGCTGAATTAAACTACACAGCTGATTAGAACCAACAGTGGGGGGAAAACCGAGCGGTCGGTCACCTAACCCAACAA
Organism: Perca flavescens; assembly: GCF_004354835.1. Lineage (NCBI taxonomy): Eukaryota > Metazoa > Chordata > Actinopteri > Perciformes > Percidae > Perca > Perca flavescens. Next base: position 28,224,239 of record NC_041333.1, read on the forward strand.
ATGTCTGATTCAGCTGCTTGGGGCGCAGACCGGGGCAGGCCGGAGACAAAGGGAGTGGGCGCTCATTGGCTCCGGCCGTGTGCGCTCTGTTGTCCCCCAGCGCGAGCAGCTCAGCCCCTATTCACATGTTAATAAGCCCCTATAAATACTAACCACAGCCACTCAGCGCCAGCAGCACGTCTCACTAGGATTGCACAATAAACACAGGGCGCCTCGCTTGCCTGCGAGTTTATCGATCCCCCCCACCCCCCCACACCCCCTCCCCTTCCTGTAACCGGTTCCGTTTGCCAGCTGCACCTCGCTGACGGGAAGAAAAAAAAAAGCAGCAGTGGAAGAAGCCACACAGAAAGGGCGATTCAACCAACATGGCCCCCTCGGCTCGGCCCAGCAGCACTGGACTTGATATGGAAGAAGATGAATCCTACTACGGGATTCACAAAGCGGACAGAAAGGTAGGCTACCTACCGCGGGTCTGTTGACGGAATAACAGGCACCCTTTGGACATACTTGGCAGTGACGCACTTGTCTCGCCGGTGACAGTCTGTATGCATTTTGAGTTTTATGGCATTAGCGTTTAAACCTTGCTTTTAACCGTCAATTAGGCTACATCCCACATATGACTGCAACTTCAACTAGAATTAAACAATAGTTTTTGATCCACAGCTGTGAGTTTCTGTCACTGACTGAAGTGTGATCTTTGTGTTCCTGCAGACCAGGAAACCTTTGGTGGAGAAGAAGAGGCGAGCTCGCATCAATGAGAGCTTACAGGAGCTGCGGACTTTGCTGGCAGACACAGACGTGAGTATAGGCTAGGCACACACACATTACACCTCAGTGTGCTCACCTGTCCCCTGTGTGATGCACAGGTAGATTTAGGTTCTGATGGAGTTCTGCTGGTTGTTTCCACAGTTTCATTCCAAGATGGAGAACGCAGAAGTGCTGGAGATTACGGTGAAGAAGGTGGAGGACGTACTAAAGAACCGAACCCAAGGTCTGTACAACTCTGCTTAAACTTAGACTAATACCAAGTAGGCAGTTCTGGGGAATTTAATCTTAAATGTCTGTATCTGACACAGTTATCCCCTGACAACTAAGGTTTGCCTCCTATTATCTCCAGATCTGAATCAAGGCATTTTATAGTGTAGGTAGGCCTATGCATGCTGGAAGTTTAACCTGAAATTTAGAGCAGTGGTTCCCAAACTGGGGGTTGCAATGTACATTTCAGGGCTCACAAGGTATTTAACAGAAGAGGAAAGCAGAAAGAAAGAAACGTATCTCTGCTGCACAAAAGTTATTCTTTGTTTAAGAGTTTCCTCTTATCTTTTGAGCTTTTGTTTTGTAATTACTGGATCATTTGACTTCTTCAGGACTTAAAATGATTCAAATAAAACAAGGAAAAAAACATCACTCTGGGCTTACTGGTCACGAGTATGGCATTTTCAACCAGTGAAGAGGGGTCGCATGTAGACATTTCTTCGAATATAGAAATCACACGACAAAAAGCAACCACTGATTTATCAGTAGGTTTAATGGGATTACTCTTAAGTCATAAGAAGTGCAAACCACCCAAATAATATAGTGACTTGACTGGGTCCATGAGTAGTCCAACTGCAATTAGCTGCAGCTATTTCATAGCCTTTCTCTCTGCTTCCACAGAAACAGACACACTCAACCAAGAAGCGAGTGAGAGGTTTGCAGCTGGCTACATCCAGTGCATGCACGAGGTCCACATGTTTGTGTCCAGCTGTCCTGGGATAGATTCAACAGTTGCGGCGGAGCTCCTTAACCATCTCCTGGAGTGCATGCCCCTGAATGAGGACCACCTCCAGAATGTGCTGATGGATCTAATTACTGACACTTCTGGGAGTAACGGCAGCACTTGGCACGGAGGCGACGAGGCGCTCTGCACGACTCTGGCTTCACCTGGAGGAAGGAGTCTATCCAGCAGCTCGTCCTCGGCCCTCTCCCCGGCCCCCTCCACCACCTCCAGCGAGGACCTGTGCTCCGACTTGGACGAGACCGACAGTGAGCACAACCAGAGTTCCACTGAGGGCTTGGAGAATAGGGAGGGCCTGAGCATGCCTACCATGACCTACCCTCAGTCTATGTGGAGACCCTGGTAGGGGTCTGGGGTTTTGATGGAATGCGGTTGGGATATGTTGAAGCTCCTTTCTTTGAGGACATGACAAAGGGCCTCTTACTGAAAAGGAAAAGTCCACCCTACGGCACACGACACTTCACAAATAACCATTTTGGATGGTGTAACTTTCATTTCTTGGCTTATTTACCCCTTGCAGATAACTGGCCACAAGCATGGTTTGATTTTCTGGATTCTACACATTAATGTTCAATCATCAAATCTGTTCTCTAGAAATTTTGCCCGCTGACAACAGCCTCGGTTTATCCCAGTGCAGTGCAACCGCAGATCACTTTGCGTTTTGTGGAGGGAACCTGGCTGTGGCTTTTTCACCCTAAACTGAATGCTGCAGGTTTGAATGTTTTCCTTGGCATTCTGGGAGATGTAGGAATTCACTCAGTGAAATAGAAGTAGAAAAACACTCCTTAAGTGCTTTGGATATCATAGAAAAAAATGTCTTAAAGAAAGGTTTTCTTTTATCTCATTACATGGGCCCTTTCTCTCAAGGGCCCTTCAAGCTTGGGGCCTCCTGAAAGTGTTCTCTCTTTCCTTTTCAGTAAGGACTCTCTGGCTTTGAGTCCGCATTTGTGACTTCTTCTTTTTTTACACCTGGAGAAAGATGAAACATTCACTTATAAACCAGCAAAGGACAGACGAGGAACCGTTCACTTTTTTGCATCTATAACTCTGTGTAAATAGCTCTTTTTAGAAACCGAGAAGTTTGGCAATGCCTCTGATTAATATAAATATTTCTATTGTATTTCATAAAGGCCTGTAGTTTAGTGGACCATTAGCCTCCTTCAGAATGACCACTTTATGTTGACATGATGTTTAGAAATGCCAGTAAAATGTTTGAATTTGCTAAATAAAATAATGTAATTGAAAAGCTGTTTTATGACTTGACTTAATGCCTGAGAGTACTATAAAAAATCTTTGGAACCTTTTGTGAGATAAAATGTCAGAAAATCTTAATTTATCGTTGAAAAAAGGCTAATTTGTGTAAAGTGATTTCGGGCCAATACGCTACATAATGGGTGCTATGCTCATTTTCAAAATGTCAAAGTTCAAATATCATGTCATGCCTATAGTCTAAGACAGTCCAAAATATGAGTAAACATGAACAACTCAAAAAACTAGAGTACCAAACTCGAATTTGTAATGTCATCACTATGTATAAGTATGGAACTGCTCCATAGACAATGAATTGGGAAAGATGTTTCAGATGACACTGGGAGCGCCCAGAGGAATGCTCTGAGTGAGTATATGAACAATTTTTGTTTCTGAACTGAGAACATACAGTAGAATAAAGCTCATTTGGGTAATAAATAGAAAACAATCAATCAGTCTCCCATCATTAATTGTCTATGGAGCACATCCAGACTTTATATTTGATGACATCACACGTTTGAGGCGGAAGCTGCGTTCACATGCTCCTCGGAGGGTCCCAATGCCTGAGTTGTGAAGTCGTTCTTCCGACTTCTGTGTGTTCATGGCTTTAAGTCGTAATGTGGAGAAAAAAAAAGATGGACGCTACAAAGAAGATGTTTTGTATGATATTGCTTAGAGCGTATAAAGTAATTATTATTCCAGTATTTATTGCACTACACTTACACTACGTGAATGCAGCATAACTTGGTTTCTGGCTTTGAGAGAGAGAGAGCTCATGTTCACAAATAGTTTAATATAGGCCTACTAATGTATTGAACTTTCCTAGGCCATGTTAATAACATAGGCTATTGAAAATTTTAATTTAATTGATGTTTCCCTTTAGGAGCACGGAGATTAAAGTTTCATTGCATGGCCCATTAAAACCACAGCCAGAAACAACTAATGTAGCGTGTAGGAGAAAATAAAACAGTATTTATCATAATCTATTGTCCAAATAGAAAGGAACTTGTGTTGTGCATATTTTATTAAATGTCCTTTGGTGCCAGAGGCTTAATCTTTTTTTTATAAGATGAACATTTAAATATATAATCACTCTAAAAAAGTAACCTCGAATGATGCTCTCCTTTTCCTCCGACCTGCAGTCCTTTCTCACCACGAGGACGCGCGGTGCGTGCGCGCACATGAAAGAGTCGCACCTCTCCAAATGTCTTCACTCTCACCTCAGATACAATGAGCATATTAACAAAGTACTGTTAGATCCTGTCTGGACTGTGTCTGGAACAGCTTACAACGCAGAGCAACAACTCAGTTCCTGATATAAAATGGAAAAGTGAATTCACCCGGGGGGACAAAAAAGGCTATTCCAGACCAAAAGGCTATACATGTAGGCCTAATGTACGGTGAAAATCACACGTCGTTTATTGTCAGATGATCCTGGAGCATTAAAGGGATAATTAACAAACCCGGGTGGAGGTGGAGGTGGAGGTGGGTGTTCACAAAGTGGACCTGGGTGTGAACGTCGGAGGAAACACATTGAAGCGGACGAGACACGGTGATCAAAGCTGCGACAATTTGACAGAGGAGCGTCAAAAGCCCGCACAGTTGAAAAGACACTACAAAGGATACAAGCAGGCTCAGATTCTTCAAAGGGACCAACACACACACACACACACACACACACACACACACACACACACACACACACACACACACACACACACACACACACACACACACACACACACACACACACACACACACACACACACACACACACACTCTATTATGACTCACACTTGATCATGACATGTAAAGACATGGTTCTGTCAGGGGTGCAGCCTTGTTGGAGGTAGTGGGGAATTAAGAGCAAAGACCAGTGATGAGAAAATGTATTCAGATCCTTTATTTAAATAAAAATATGTCAATGAAAAATACTCCACCTACAAGTACAAAATCCAAAGTAATCAGAGAATTGTGGGATTTATCCAAAGTAAAAGCAAAGGATCGTTACAAGGGAGGATATTCCCATTACAACCTGGCAACTCAAAACTTAACCAATTGTTGGCCTGTGATTAATCTAAAATGCCTTGATAAACAATTAATGAATAAATCTATAAACCCTTCAAGTTTGCTTTATTATTCAACATTTTAATGTTGTAGCTGGTCGAGGTGGAGCTACCTTGACCTACTTTATGTGCTTTTGAATTTAATCTTTAACGATGCATATTTGATAAGCTAATTTTTGTTTGTAGAATATTAAAGGAGTAGTTAAAGTTTTTGGCAAATGCTCTTCATCGATTTTTTGTTTTTGTTTGTTGTGAGTTAGATGAGAAGATCAATATGCACTCTGAACATATCTGTCAGGTACATATAAACTACCGCAAACTAGGGCTGCCACCTCTCAGTCGATTAGTCGACTAATCGGTCGTTTTGGTCTTAGTCGACTAAGTTTTCTTTAGTCAATTAGTCATTTTTTTATGCTTATTCATGCTTAATTACTCATTTCCAAGAAACTCATGAGCACATTTATGGTAAACACAAGATTTAAAGTGGTGCTTTTGAAGGATTAATTGTGGAGAAACTCAGTTTTACAGATGGTTAATTAACTACATTTATATTGTGCTTTTCTAGTCTTAACCACCTCTCAAAGCGCACAGCTCTGTCAATTAAATCAACAAATCGATTAGTCGACAAAATCGTATAAGTGTTAGTCGACTGAGAATTTCTTTAGTCGAGGACAGCCCTACAGCAAACAGGTTAGCTTAGCATAAATACTGGAAACAGGAAAATCGCTAGCCTGGTTCTGTCTAAAGGTAACAAAACACACTTATGCACCAGCATCTCTAAAACTCACTAATTAGCCTTGATATTCAGTTGCATAATCTGTACCAAACCCTAGATATACCATGATAATTAGTGAGCCATGATGAAATGATATAGTTCTCCCCAAAATCCCAAATAATTTTACATCCATAGGACAGCTGTCTTTCGCTGAAACATTTGCGCCTTTGGATCATTTTGGTCTCTTGTAGATTTCAGACAAACCGTGTTTCAAACAAAGTAAATTTAATTACAGTGTACAATATACAATGTCATTGTAATTTTTTGTAACCCTATAGTGCGTCATGTGTCTAGTATGTTTGGGTATATTGAAGGAAGCAGGTGGGTGGATGGGTGTGGATGTTGATGTTAAGGACTCAGCTAAATTAAATTACAGTCACACCCCATTCTGTGTGGTCAGACCAACACCTCAATGAACTGAAACCTTGAATAAAGCCTTAACCTAACCGTTAAAAAATATAGTCAAACTAACTGCAATTTCCCTGCTACAAATTCATAGTACTATGGGAAGTAAGGCAATCCCACTTAGGATATGACATGAAATGGTGTTTTTTGGTAGGATATATGTACAAACCAGAGTGACTGACTGTTGGAATATGTCCCCTGCATGTCACCACAATCTGCTACCTAACTGAAAACGACAGATGACAGGCTGACCACGTTAACAGATTTAGTTTAAGCGGGGAAAAAGAAAAAACTCAGACAGGGGGGAGGACCTTTGGGTCCAAATGCATCAGCTGTGACCGTGCATATGAATTCTGAGGTTAAAGGTCAATGCAATGCAACAGTTGGCGTGAGAGTGATTCAACGGGCAGAGGCGAGCATATGGTGCTGAAACAGATCCCCAGGGAACCTTGTCATCCTTGGCTTCTTCTTAAATGTCTTTGACTGTGAGAGAACAATCACTTCCTACTGGGCAGCAGCAGCGGCTGCTGCAGCAGCGGTTATGTGCTGATACAATTCCCTTCTTATCTTGTCACTTAAAAACAAACTTTGGGATGACATCGATCTAAAATGGTAGTTGAAGTTATTGATTGCAGGAAAATGCATATCATTTAAAGAGAAACTTGTACACGTAGTGGTCAGTTTACCAGGGACAACTTACAGTAGGCCTTTGGAAACAGTTGTAACAAGTCTTCTGTGACTCCTGACAAGCTTTGTTAAGTCTGAGAAAATAACCCATTAAAAAACAAAATCTGTTTCTTGTGAGTGTCCCAACGTTTTAGAAATGCATTCTGGAGTACCACATTTAATGCATCTGAAAAGAAGAAATGTTTCAGCTTTCTTCTGAAAGAGGCACAGTGCCAATAACAAATAATGACAGCAGCTTTTAAGGATTTCTTCAGGGATAAATTACTGGACCAGAGGGCTTTGTCACTCCACTGTATATTATTAAAGGAACACGCCGACTTATTGGGAATTTAGCTTATTCACCGTAACCCCCAGAGTTAGACAAGTCGATACATACCCTTCTCATCTCCGTGCGTGCTGTAATGCTGTCTGACGGCTCCAGCGGCATCAGGCCAGCACAGAACATGCAGGTGAATGGTTCCAGCAATCCTACTGCTCCGAATAAGTGACAAAATAACGCCAACATGTTCCTATTTACATGTTGTGATTTATAGAGTCACAGCGTATACAAAAAACAATGTAACATGAGACACAGCCGTCTTCTAACTGTAAACAAACCAGGAACTATATTCTCAGGCGGAAGAATATAGTACTTGGGCAGAGTGATATGCTCGCAGCAAGCCTGTCTGAGAATATAGTTCCCGGTTTGTTTACTGTTAGAAGATGGCTGTGTCTCATGTTACGTTGTTTTTTGTACACGCTGTGACTATACAAATCACAACATGTAAGTAGGAACCTGTTGGTGTTATTTTGTCACTTTTGTCACAATTTGGAGCAGTAGGCTAGTTGGAACCAGTTACCTGCAGGATCTGTGCTAGGCTAAGCTAATGCTGGAACCGTCAGACAGCGTTACAGCACGCACGGAGATGAGAAGGGTATGTATCGACTTGTCTTAACTCTGGGGGTTACGGTGAATAAGCTAAATTCCCAATAAGTCGGCGTGTTCCTTTAAGTATATCATGAGTTGATTTGACTTAACTAATACTCTCATGTTAGCCTAAACACATGGTGAAATATGCCGTACAATTGGGCAAGCATTCCTGAGGAAGCCCAATAAATAGGTTATTGTTTGCTCAGGTTGAACTACTGTGGCTGGCCCAGCCGGCTTGATAGGCAGCTTTATCTTGGTCCACTCAGTGGTCCAGCTGCAATGATTAATTAATTGGTAGATTGAATGAAATTTAAGATAACTATTCATATTCTGCAACTATTTTGGCAATCGAATACTTCTTATTTTACAAGCAAAAGTATGAAACATTTGATGATTGTGAGAATTTGCTGGTTTCCTTGGTCTGAAAATAAGGTAAAATCATCATATTTGGCTTTTGGACTGTTGTTCAGACAAACAAGACATCAGAAGACATCACTTCAATGATTTTGTGATATACAGTACATTTGAGTGTTAACTGACATTCTATCATTTATTTCCCAATCAGTGTTTTCAGTTTCTTTCTTCTTCCAGCCAACAATGTATGACCTTGACACGTTGAGCAATGAGCAAAAGAAAGCCATCTGAGTCACACCAGTTATATATCCATCGTTTTATTATAACATTGTTTCTCAAACACATCATCTTACCTACAAAAAAAATGCACAAAACGGTCCTAGTTTAATATACCACATACAGTGGCAAATGACACAAAGGTACATGATCATACACATCGTGCGCCAGTAGTGGGTGTATGCATTTACAGAGCAGGGTGCTTCCAAAAGCCCACCAGTCTGTAATTCATTTAAAAAAAAAAAAAAATGGATTCCCTCTATGCGAGGCCTTTTGAGAATGAAGGCTTAAATAGTCTCTGGCTTACTCTCAGCATTCAGTCTTGCTTCCTTAAGGGTTTGTACACAGGTGGGCATTGTGGGCCCCCCCTCAATCTATTTTGAAAAGAGACAGAGATAGACATTGAAGGCGGTGACAGATGCAGGTCCTCTCTGTGTATTCATTCATAGATACAGAAAGCAGACAGAAGAGTCCACACACTAAAAAGGCAGAGACTCTCTGAAAAAGCCCATCACTCACTGGAATCCCTTACAGTTAAGTATCTGACCACATTCTCCATTGCGCTTTGCCCACATGCATTCACGTGCTATGTTCTGCTTACAGTAACATGACCTGGTTTTTATTAGAGGTAGGGTCCGTCTCAAACGACTCTCAAAAACTCCTACCTTCGCCAAACAAAACAAAACAAAACACACGACAGAGAAAGGAATAGAAAAATAGAAAACATTCTGAAAAGAGAACGAGAAATTAAATGAGAAAATCCTGAAAACAAACTCAGTCAGTGAGATGTTCTTGGTCCAGTCGGGGTAACATTCATTGCTTCAACCTGCTGTAGCACCAGAGTTGTTCCGGGTTCTCCTACCGTTTACCTCGACTACATGAAGCCACTGTGGATCAACGCTTTCCTTAATACTTCATGGTATGACCAGATGCAGGCGTGTCACCGCTTCCTGTGTAACCCAGGGGTCTAGAGAAGGTTCCTTAGGCAACACGGTCCCCTTGTTTGCTTATGTTCCCGCACTTTTATATTTAAGGGCTGATTTTAAGTACACAGCGCTTTGAATTTAGTCAAGGACACACACACACACACACACACACACACACACACACACACACACACACACACACACACACACACACACACACACACACACACACACACACACACACACACACACACACACACACACACACACACACACACACACACACACACACACACACACACACACACACACACACACACACACACACACACACACACACACACACACACACACCTTTGGGGCTCGAAATATTGTAAAAAAAAAAAGAAGGTTTCTCAGTGTGGGGAAACCAGTTCAATAGATGTGTGAGAAAATGAGCAGAGGTAATGTCTCTAAAGAGGAGGCAAGTAGAGACAATGCCCTTTGGCATAATGTATAAATCCCCACTGATTTGTACTAAAAAAAAATATTACATTTTGTTGTAGAGCTGCACCAAACACATTCATGACATTTTTTTACAACATATATTGTACAACATATATAGATACACCTTTGTTTTAAAAACCAAATATATAATTTAAAGATAGAAATTAGAGGTGAATGGGAAACGCTAATCCCAAGGACCTTCCTAGTTTGAATACAATAAAAACTTCTCTTCAGCTTGGACCTTGATTTGCAACCTCTATTCAAGAGGACAACCACCATACTAATGTATCCATTTCTGCTGCTGATTGTTTCATATAACAAAACGTATTTCAGCAGCTTCTAAATCTGTGATGACGCCTGCTGCTTCATAGCACCTGTGCTGTTTTAAGGTTCTGCAGAGACCTACAACACTTTGAAGTTTTTCAGTGAAAAGGACTAGCTAACTCCAGTTTATAGTTGTCAACTTAAAGGGACTCAAATATCCTGCAGTTTATAGTGATCGGCAACTTCCGTGCCTGAGAAGTGAAGCCAATGCAGAAGTGCCCAAGACCTGCGTTCTACCTCATTTCCAGCAGGGGGGGCAACTCCACTGGCTCCCAAAAAAGTCGGTTTCTATATTAGTCTATAGGGAAAGGACCCTACTTTTCACTTGATTTATTATCTTAGTAAACATTTTCTTAACAACACTATGATGCTCATTTAGTAAATTATGGTCACATTTATTTTAAAATAAGACAATGAAGCAGGGGATGCTTTAGGGGCGTGGCTACACGCCAACCTGTCAATCATGATAGAGGCTTAAGCAATGCATATTCATGGAACTGTATACACTAAAACAACTGTGAACTTGTTTTTGGAAGTTGTCTGTGTTTTAATCTTAAACTGCGACCCTCTCAATGTGTGTTTTCACATCATCAAAGTTAATTGGAACACTTTGGTCGCCTAGAAATTACATATTAAATTATAATTGTCTTACATTCTGCTGAACGTGGTCACTTCTGGCTCCAAAATACTAAGATTGTGATGGCCAAAATGCAAACTCCTGGCTTCAAAACGTCAGTCCACAAACCAATTGGTGACAGCACTGAGGCTAGGTCCACTATTTTTAAGGTCTATGTTTTTTTTTTCTTCATACAAGTACCGCCTCTTAATAGAATGGATTTGGCTTTAGCTGAAAACAATCTATTCTAGATACATTATCTGGTAGAAAATAAAAAAGATAATAAAATGAATAGCTTGTGCGATTTATCACTGTTTAGGAAAGTTATCAGCCTGTGTGTCATTCGGCGGCCTGTTGAGTCAGGTGCAACCACTGCTCTGTGCCTGGATATTACAAATACTCAATTTGATGAGGAGTAGGGAGATAAAAACTCGCCCATTATACTGAGGTGGGGCTCCCTTCATTTGGACCCAGCCTACATCATCCAACGTGCACCATGAATGAAGCATAGTGTAAGTTCCGGCAGGTCACAGAGTCAAGCTCGGCTATAATCTCAACTCATAGCTTACAGCTCCTAAGCCAGAACACCAACTGATGGCTCAGCTGATTCCCTCTTTTGATTGGATTACCAAATAGCGCGCTCTATTTAAACTGCTTTTCCCAGCCTAGCTTGCTGCATCTCTGCTAGCGCTTGCAACCCACCTCCACCCCCAGCTCCTCTTTTAAATTCATGTTATCGGACTTAGTCTCTGTCATTGATGCTGCTCTGTTCTGTCGGTGCTGTCCCCGCTTAAGGCTTTCCACGTATGCACGTGGAAGTGCGAGGAGGCCCCAGAACAGAGCCATACCGCCAAATACAAATTGCAGATGAACGAATCTATTTTGACAAAGTGGTCCTGACTGAACTATTCTACATAGTCAAAAATGGGAAAACAAAGGGGGTTTGAGGGGGCTTGAATAAGACCATGTGGCAAAACAAGAAAACACAAACATAACTGGCAGCAGATATTTTAACATCCGCTTATTAACATTTTGTAATTATTTTAAGACAGTTATACTGTCAAAATTTAAAATTTTAAAATTTAAAATCAAATATATTTATAAGATTTTTAAAAGAATGCCAATTAACTATTACCTTTTTTAGAATAATAATTGCTCATGTTGCTGTAAAGCTCTGCCTCTGACAAGAAGGATGGGAAACAATGAAATATATTAATATATATATATATATATATATATTTTTACAAATATTTGGTAGGTCAAAGGTCACCAACTACACAGGCTGTGCCCAGGTTCTTTCAGAGAGAGAGAGAGAGAGAGAGAGAGAGAGAGAGAGAGAGAGAGAGAGAGAGAGAGAGAGAGAGAGAGAAAAAGGACTATACCATGAGGGTCATGTATACAAAGACCCACATAAAGCGATACCGCCCCCTGTATGGGCAGCTCAAGAACTGCACTTCAGCAGCAGTCCTCCGCACAACACACAAGCAGCACACATCCTCATTTTCACCACAATGGCAACACAGAGTTGTGCTTGAGTTAATGCTGTGTTTGTAAAGATGGTCAGGCACATAGCGGTTTGTCTCACATTTACAATGTGTGTGTGTGTGCGCATCACAAAGGTCCATGGCTGGTGTGTCCCCCTGCTGGTGGCGTGCTCCTTCAGCAGCCAGTGTCTGCTTGAGGCTGAGACTCCTCTGATTGGCTTAGGGCGTTCTGGACCTCTTGGCTCAGCTCCTCGCCCAGCTCGCCCATTTCCATGTGTGACAGGTCCTCCTCGAATGGGGCTGCTGTGGCGTCTTCGCAGTACATACACTCCTTAACACATAAACGGCCAATATTAAATATATTTCAATTTGACTCTTTCCATACAACTAAATCTGTATATGTATGTATATCTATATGCATTTTTGAGCGTGGTTCTGACCTTTACATTGATAGCAGCAGGTAGACCTCCCCTCCTCATCCAGGGGTGTTCCTCCACTAGCTCTCGTCGCTGGTCTGAGGAGAAGTGAGGCTGGCTCTTTTGCATCTGCCTCAGCCTCTCCTTGTCTTCTCGCAGAACTCTCTGAATGTCCCTATGGGTGACAGACCACACACACATTACAGTTTACCAACAAGACTGATACATACAATGGTTCACTGCAAGTGTGGAAATTAACAACCAAGTAATCAGTCAAAGAAATCTGCACAATATCAGTATGAAAGAAGGGCCTCCAATGTAAAATGAACTGACTACATCTGAATGACTTTTGCACTAGGCTTCTTTTTTTGCGTTATGGGCCTTTGTTTGAAATCCTGTTTACCCCTAAAATAATACCCAGTCAGTGACTCACCTGGATGGCATTTGATATGTCATCATGACCTTGTCATCAGCATTTGCCATCAGCAGCCAGAGGGGCTCCTGGAGAACATTTTTGATGAAAAGTTCTCCCTTGCCTTGGACTGAGACCTTGGTCTGTGACTGGCCGCCTTCAGAGCCTCCTTTGCTGCTCGTCTTGGCTTTGGCCCTGGAGTTGTGTTCCAGAGAGTCAATGCTGCCAAAGTATTTGCTGGTGTTGCTGCTCCCTATACACAGTTTTAGAGACAGGGAACAGTCAAAGACTAAGACTTTTTAATATACTATTTCTAATTTTTTTATACCAACCAATCAGAAAGTAATATCATGAAGTAGCATAAATAAAAGTTAAGTCCATTCTGTCGAGCTTGGGTGTTCCTCTACTGACCTGTTCTGCTGCCAGAAGCTCCACTAGCTGATGTACCACAGCCGTTGTAGCCTGAGCCCGATCCTGAGGCCATTGAGCCAGGTGGCCAGGACGTGGCTGATCCGGTCCCAGAGTGGGAGTCCTCCTGAAGCAGGATGTCCAGCAAGTCACAGGATGAGGAGTTACCGTCACTGTGAGCCCGATCTTCTGGAGACTCCACCTGAAACACAAGGCAGCCAACCATCAGCGCTGTCACAGGCTTTATGTGAACGTGTCGGTGTGCATATGAGTGGTTGAAACCTTAATAACACAGAGTTATGATGTTAAATCAAAAATATGTTCTAACTCGGTACATTGTGACTCTCACCTGTTGGGGATTTTCGTTCTTCTCCCCTGCTGCTCCAGCTGCCCCCGATGCTGCTACTGTACTGTAGCCGGGGCATCCAGCGAGGGGCGCTGCGCTGTCCTGCCGTTCCACTGAGCGCTGTCCCTCCTCCGTGCTCAGCAAATTGAGCTGCAGGGGCGAGCTGCAGCGTGACTCAAACAGTTGCGGGGACGTGACGGGCTCTCTCGCTCCAGAGGCTGGGGTGGCGGAACGAGATGCCGCCCCTTCTTGGGGCTCCATGGCCATAGGGAAGGACTGGGCAGGATATGGGGCTTGGGTCACAAACTGAGTCTGCACTGGAAAAGAAGGCTGGGCAGCAAAGGACTGCTGGGTAGTGTAGGCAGTCTGAGGGGCCTGGAAAGGCTGGGGGGTAGTGTAGGGGGTGTGTGCGGTTTGGAAAGACTGCGAGGTAGTGTATGGGGTCTGAGTGGTTTGGAAAGGCTGCGGGGTAGTATAGGCAGTCTGAGCGGCCTGGAAAGGCTGCGGGGTAGTGAAGGGGGTGGGAGCGGCTTGGAATGGCTGCTGGGGGGTAAAGGCAGTCTGCACAGGGAACGGCGGTTGTGTTTGCATGGCGTAGCCTGGCTGTGGGGGCTGAAAGAGCTGCTGAGAAGTGTATGCAGGTTGCGTCTGGGTCTGCTCAGGGAAAAACGCTGGTCTAGGAGCAGCCCCCAGCTGCCCAATCTGACCCAACTGTCCTATTTGGGGGAAGAGGTAATTGGGTAGCACCAGAGCTACCACAGGTGTAACAATGGTTGCGCCAAATGGAGCAGCAGTAGGTGGGGCTTGAGTGCTCTGCCCCTCTCCAAAGCCTGTGGAAAGGGAGGGGTCAGGGCAGGGGGCCTGAGCTGGGGCTGCAGGTCCAGTGGGGTAGAGCGGATAGGCAGGCCCCATGGCTGGGTAGGAGACATTAAAAGCTGACTGGGATGTTTCTGATGGGGACCACGAGGTTTGGTTGAGACCCTGGAGAGGAGGCCGGGGTTTGCGGTTTGATACGGCGCTGTCTGACGAATCAGGATGCTTCATCCGTGGCTTATTGGTCTTCCTGTTGCGGTTGCCCTTCTTGGCAGTAGTCTCAGGCCTGGTGGTGCCTTGTTTGGCAGAACTTCGTAGACCAGATGATTCTGAGATGACACATGGAAAAGTCAGAGGGTAGGGTTAAAAGAAATATAAAAAAAAAGAAGCAAAAGCAATTGAATTCTGGCAACAATTTTTATTTTATGTGGTTACTATTAAACCTTGCGTACCTTCAGCACTGGCTGGACCTCTCTGCTTGTGGTGATATGTGAAACAGTCCTTCTGGAAGGTCCTGGCGTTGCAGAGCTCTCGGCAGCGATTAAGGAAGGCCTGCTCTTCTTTCTGGGTGTGTGCAGCCAGCACCTGTTTGGTCAGTCCCAGCCGCTTGTAGGCCTCCTTCTCCTGGCTGGGGGGAGTCACCACGCTGACAGGCAGAGCTGGGGGCGCAGGGCTTTCGACCACGTCCTCGATGATCTCTGTAGAACAAATCCGAGCCATAAACATCTGTCAAACAGAACTTATTATCCAGCAGTTGGACGAAAACCTGCATGTTCAACATTACCCACCAGACTTTGGCTGAGGCTTCTTGTCTCCCACATGGACGATGGTGCTGCTGTAGCTGCACTGTGAGGTGATTGACACCACGCTCTCAGCCTTGCTTGGTAGGGTGAGGGGAGCCAGGGGGCCTCCCACCACAGCCACTGCCCCAGATGAAGGCTTCTTAAGTGCTTTCAGGTTTGACAGGCCTGGCTGGGCATCTAGCATCAAAGGGTCTGGATGGGGACAAATCAATCCTCTGTTAGCGCAAAGCCATAGATGATTACAGTCCAACTCTTGTTAGGTAACCCTTAAAGAACTTAATTCCCGCGGGTGGCTGCTAGAGATCATTGTTTACAGGATTCTGTTTAAATCGGTCTAAAATAAGAACTATAAAAGCTAGAGCCTTCCTTTATTTGCAACAGAAAGCTAAGCCTTCGGTCTTTCACGCCAGTTTGTTGTACACTCATGATGACGCCATCACATTAGGTGACTTCCGGTCCACAATGAGCTGATAACTAGCTATGGCGACAGTATTTCCCCGTAATTCCCGCGGGAGGTTGTTACGTGACGTCCAGTGCTAAACAGCAGGTGGACCATTTCTATTGCAGATGAAACTATCAAAACGCCTTTACACTCACAATTTGTATATCTCAAAAACTTAAAAATGTTTAAGAATATGTTTTACATGTTTCTACATTTAGAAATCGTTTGGATCAATATGTTTTGTGTGTTCATTTATGACACAATTATAATACTTTTATTAATTTTAATGGTTTATACATAACCTTTTAGCTTAGGTTGTACTGATTTTAGGGATATGAAGCATTTGAAGATACCCCAAGAAATTACATCACAATAAGCAAACATATCAATGTAGGCATTTGCGGACCTTTTCTATTGCAGAGGTCAAAGGCTTAAGCAAGTGAACCCAAGCTATGGGTGTAGGCAACAATGATAATGCTAAACACGGGGGTTTTCTTAGCAAAACATTGGATCTAATACCCTGGATGGTTTGTGACATGTATATATGTACACAGATGCATGGTGTGTACATGCCTGGGTTTGTGTCCTGAGGCACTTCCATGCCATCCTCTGAGCCCTTTTTGTCATCATCGGAGTTGGAGAACTGGTACTTCCTCTTCACTGTGATGGGGATGTTACAACTATCCAGGTACCTGAGTAGCAGAAATGGATTAAATCAGAGAGTGCACACTTCATACACGGGAGCTTTAAACTATCATCATTCGTGGACACAAAAACCACGGCTTACCTGATGACACTGTCGAGGCAGCTGATCTGCTGGTAGGAGCAGACAGTCTGGTCCTTGCAGGTGAAGTCCTCCATGCTGGCTGCAGTACTGTCTCTGACCTGCAGAGGGGGCGCTGAGTCTTTCAAACGCACCGCTGGACTCTTCTGAGCTGCCACTATTGCTGGAGGGGAAGGAAAGGGAAAATGTCTGAGACAGACAGAGACACACACAGACAGACAGACATCTGACAGACATCAGACAGACAGACAGACATCTGACACACACACACGCACGTAAAGACGGGTAAACACAGAGCTGACCACAAACCTATAACACATTTGCTCTCTTTTTCTTAGATTATTAAGTACATATTGTACAGCTGACTAAGTCACTGACATTTTTAGAGAGTTTGTTTAAAGTTCTTGAGGAAAATGTGCATTAAAAAAATACTTTAAAAGAACACAGAATTTCTACCAATGTGATCTGCCACTTCAGCATTGTAGCTTACTGTAGTGTACTGTAGTTACTTATTTGTGTGATTATTTGCACTGACAGATGTGTATTGTGTGCTCAACCTTTGCGTTCACTTACAATAAATGTTCTACCTGTGATTGTCATGACTTTGAGTCAAAGCGACCACAGAATGGCACCTGTGAAATTAAAGTGAACTCACGGTCAGAGGTCTTCTTCTGCTCAGGCTTGGATGGCGAAAGTGAGGGCCAAGGGGGAGGGAAGCGCAGGCAGACCTGGGAGTCCTGGTTCTTCAGCATGTGGACCCCTTTACAAATCTCCTGGAACGTCCTGGAAGGCTTGGCCTTGTTTGTCTCCTCCGCTGGGTTCCCAGCCACGACGTTCCCGTTGCTCTCGCCCGACGAGCTGATGCTCACCAGCTGCTCATGGGAACCATTGCTGCCGTGGCTACCATAACCGCTAGAACCTATGTTGTGGACCGGCTGAAGATAGAAAGGTTGTTACAGAAACGTACACATGCAAATGTGTTTTAAAAAGGGGGCGTCTAGTGTGTGCTGGTACATACTTGGAGTAGCAGCCTGTGGATCTGTTCACTAATTTCCTGGATGTCTGAGTCCACGATCTTCCCTCCGTGGAAAGCTGGTGCTGCAAAAACATCTTCATTCACAGGACCCCTGCAAAACACACAGACCACAGTCATCTAGAATGTTCAAAGTGAAATATGTTCTAACAAACCACAAAAAAAACGTAACTAAAACAATACATTGGGTATACTCACGTGCGGACTTTGTGCCTGCCAATGACAAAGGAGACCTTGCGACTCCAGGGGTTGATGAAGCTGGACCAGCTGGTATCAATGGTGATGTACTCACCGTTTCTCGCACAGAAACGGATCGAGGAGTAATCGAATGGCGTACCAGCATACTGCAGAACTAAAAGGTAGAGCGTGTGTGAGTGAGAGCTGAGCAACATAAATAGTTTAAAGCACCAGGGGCAGTGTTGGCCTAAAGGTTAGAGAAGCGAGCCCTTACCCCTCCCTCAATACCACCATTGAACTGCCCTTGAGCAAGCCCTTAACCCCAACTGCCCCAGTGGAGCTGCTCAGTGGCCAGCAGATCAGACTGTGGTTGTACTGGGCAGCTTCCAGGTGAGTGTAACTGTGCAAATGTGATCAGCGTGTTCCTGCAAAAGAAAGGCTTTCTCACAGTGAAACTTCCCTGAATAAATAAAAGCTAAAAAAAAAAAAAAAAAAACTGATCCTCTGCCCCATCAGTTAAGACAACACCGTGAATGAAACAAGTTCTTACTTTTCCGATGCACAGCCAGCAGCAAGGGTCGGTCACTTGGGTGCAGATTGAGTAGCACAGGGGTCCCAATGAGGTCCTGAGGGAGGTAACCCAACAGAGGAACAGCCCTGATTCAGAAACAACAAGAATGTGTTAAAGACGTTAAAGAAGTTAAAGTTTTTTTTTTTTTTTTTTTTTTAAAGACAGACATTCACTTTATTTAACAGAGTGGGCAGCAGTACAGGAGCACAAGTGCACACACGATGTGACACCTTGTAATGTTTTGTATGTGTGTATTGTGTGTGTATATTGTTTGTGTGTGTGTGTGTGTGTGTGGGGGGGGGGGGGCTATGTCGACTCACCGCTCATCCACATCCTGGAATACACAGTTGGGTGTGTGTGTGGTGGTGAAGATACGCTTGTCAGTAGGAATTCTGGGTGCTGTGGAGAGAGAAGAAAAAAAGACAAATGAGCAAATGCTCTCTGTAGCAGCCCAAATGTTAAGAGCAGTAATATGTTGGTTATTATATGGTTCAGTAAAGGCCATTTTATAGTCGTGCGTAAAATCGATGGCGTAGCCCCACAGACCCCTCTGCGTCTACGCCGGACCCTACTTTTCCTGCTACAGATTTACCACCCTGGTCAGAAAACACAGGGGAGACACTTTGTTTCTCTCACTACGACTCTAGAGTCCGTACTCGCTCCAAAAAGCTAATCGCCGTCACTCTCTCACTTCTCTCTCGCTCTATCACCCACTCCCCACACATACACATGCCGGCTCAACGCACACACCAGCGCACAAGTATAAACATCAAGCCACTTATGTAGGCTAGGGCAAGAGCTATGCGTGGAGCCTACGCACAACTGTAAAACGGCCTTGAGGAAATGCCGTAAAATAAACATTAGAAATGTGTGTAAAACTATGTGGTTGTGGTCACACGCCTCACCTTCGTATCCAGAGTGCACCCTCTCGGCCAGCAGGAGGCAGCAGAACTGTTCTTCAGCCAGCTCAGCATCCTGGACTTTCATCCGGTATGGAGTCATACGGAAAGGATAGTACTGCAAATCTCCTTCACGCTCCTTACCACCACTACAACACACATAGAGACACAGACACACATACACCATTATAATACGGTTTCATATTATTGGAGTATTACCTAAAGAGGCTTTTAAAAATAAACTTCAGTTTGCCTGAATGGTTGAACCACTAGATGGGACAGAGATAGTTTAAAAGCTCACAGCTGCTGACTTCCTCCCTCCTCTCAACCATCCTCTTAACCCTGCCTGACTGCGCTTGTTTTAGCAGGAAACTGAATCAGAGAAGGCGCCTGCTGCTATCACTCACCTGATGCGGCAAAAAAAGGATTTCTCCTGCATGCACTCTGTGGGAGACGAGTCTGAATAAGAGACAGGGAGAAGGCGGGATGAATACATCACCAAATGCATTAGATTGATTGCTTCCAAATGAGCCATCGGTAAGTCATCTCTATTCAACACAGTATTGACAGAAGCAGAGATGTCTGTCTCGCCTTCAAAAAGGGAAGAGGTAAAAAGCAAGAGAGGCACCGTGAGAGTTATCTAGAATTATGGAACTGAGGTTTAAAGATTCATTACAGTCAAAGTTCTAGGAAAAACTTATGTAAAAAACAAAAGCTGCTCAGCCATTACTTAAACAGCCCAAACCCCCAAGTGACCACAAGCTGTTCAAGTGAGACTACAGAATCAACTACAGTACTTAAAGTTGATGGACAAAGGAGTAGCATTAAAAGAACAACCAGCTAGAAAACCGATTTAAGGATTTCATAATTTGATGCAGCTGTTTTAAGAGGATTGTTGAGTGACCGTTGCTGCACATGGGGCTTAGCGACGCCCAAGACGATTGTGATCGGTTTTAATAAATAAACCCTACACCAGAATGATAAGCCAGTGTAGCCAGACCATACTCCAGAGCTGAAATAGCACTGCCCAGTTATAAATAAATATTTGTTTATTTCATTGGGACAACATTTTCAAATCTGTAATGACTTTTAAGTTACATAAAAACAGTTGAAGCTAAGAACTATTTCCAGTTAGGTATAGCTGGTACCTGCTTCGGTGCACATCCTCCATGAGGGCAGGCGGTAGGGCGTGGTGAAGCTGTAGAACACGCTGACGTCCTGAGGTGACAGGAACTCCACAAACTTGGCATTGTTAAACACGTCCCGATTGCAGTTCAAGATGGACGCCGCCTGGTCCGAGATGTAAACAATTTTCCCCGTGATGAGTGAGACGGCAACAGCAAAAATATCCTGTCGGTAAAAAGAGAAGTTTTCAAGATGTTCAAAGCACTAAAGATGTATCCTCTAACACAGTGGTGGAATGTACATTTCCTCTACTCTTACTTTATGTACACATTTGAGGTACTTGTACTTAGGGCTGCACGATATGACCTAAAATCAAAATCATTTTACCTCGATAACGATAAATGAACGATTATATAAAAAAAAACATTGTGGGGTAAATGTAAATTTCTCTCTTCAATATGATAATAAAATACATAGGACAAATATAGTAATACCATCGTGAATGCGTACATTGCTGAAAAAAGTTCTAACTGCTTTAGAAATGAATGAAGTTTGAAGTTAGCCTTATGCTAACGTTAGCTTTTTGCTATCACTCCATGTACCTAAATGCTTGTGATCTAGCCACAGTCATAGCTATGGCTTTTGGTCTCAACCGAGTTCAGGTGTCTTTATTATCTTCATAATATTGGAGGGAAAGTGAAACACAGCTTCGACGGGATGTTGTTCGGCTTTTCACAAGTTTAGACAGCTACGCCGAAGTTAGCTAACGTTAGCGCAACAGCGTGAGCCTAGCCTGCTAGGTAGCTAAATATTACGAAATCCTGCCTTCGGAGTTTCCTATATCTCCGTCCACGTTGTCAACATAAGACCTGTGGCGTTAGTGCTCCTTTTGTACCATAATTTTATTGAATGAAATATTAAGCTTCGCTCCTCTGAGATGGGTGGGTTTTTGTTACGTTACACACAAAGCTAGCTATAGTTGGCCTGTATGCTAGTGGACATTAGAAAGGTAAACATTGCTAAGAGACTTATTAGGCGACGTGGTCACTCACTACATGGGCATTTTTTAGAGGCCCATTTACGATATAGAAGGTAAATAAACACTGGAATATTTCCGTAAGGGCCTTTTACATATTGATAATAACATGTATATGCCCGTTTAAGGTGAAAATAAGCGATTTATTTCAAGACAGCATATCCGCCCCATAGGGTTACACTGTAGAGTCATCTGACGTTGGTATCCAATGTGGCGCCCATGATTTGAGTTGGCCACACTCTAAATATAGGGCACTATGTGAGGCTAGCATCTAGCAACATTGTTGTGAATGCCGCGGTCTCAGCCTGGCAACCTGCGTGAACTTAAGAGTCTGGGGAGGAGGGGGTGGGGGAGACGACTCTCTCCAGAATTTTGAATGTGTACTGCAGTGACTATTTTAAACACTAGCTGTCAATATTACATATTGCACCTTTAAGTCATATTTCCAATGCAAGTATAGTTACAGTGTGGTATTAGTACTTTCACTTAAGTAAAGGATCTGAATACTTCTTTCACCACTGCTCTAACATTTCTCACAATATTTTGTATGTTGCACTTATATTTTGTCTATTACCCCTGGTTTGTTAAACATCATCGGATTTCAGCATTTGAGACATGACTTATTTTGTACATTTCACTTGAAATACAAATTCTTCAACTATATTCAAACCACTCTACTCATATGTAGAAACAAATTTATGCTGACCTTATTGTGAGGTGAAGATCAGAGGTACTTACATTGTTTTTGAGGGTGTATTCAGAGGTGATGCTGTTGATTTCTTCGATGGTGTAGGATGATACATCAAACGCTGGCGGTTGACTGTCATTAATCATCAGCAACTGGTAGTATTCCTCAGTGGCTGCAAAGAAAAAGAGAAGATGGATCAATGTAGATAACATATCACATACAGTAGGAGTAAAAAAAAAAAAAAAAAAAAAAAAAAAAAAAGACACGTTTATAATTATCATGCTTATAGGTGGCAAATGTCCAAAAAGCAGGAGAAATATACGGAGCGACCGCAATTCACCCATGCCATACACAAAATACCACCACACGCTGATCATATACCACCCTCATACGGCACATTATATTGCTTTTTGCGTGTTCAACTGGTGGAACTTGCAAGAGGCAATCATTCTACCCCTTTGAATGTTTTTGACTTAAATATATACAATTTCACATAATTTTGGACCATTATTATAACTATTGATATCACCCCAAAAAGCTTAAAGACAAAACTTGCTAAAGTTGAATCATAATTTTATTATTTACACATATTACAGCCTTCATCTGAACAAGTCATTCTTCTGGCAATGTTTGCTCTGTAAAATCAGATTCTGTAGATCAAAAAACTACTGGCATGTAGAGAAAATTAACATTTATAACACAA